>NW_010427442.1:0-33287 GCF_000710305.1 Buceros rhinoceros silvestris | reverse complement strand
TCAGAATCGCAGTTGCAATTTGCAGTAGGTAGGTGCCGCAGCAGTTTGCTGCAGTTGTATTTCAATAAAGGCTTTGTGGGCACACAAGCTCTTGTTGCGTTATCCGCCCTCACTATTCACGACGTGTGGTGATTTACCACCACACTAGTCCTTTCTTGAACCTTCACAGTTTTCCCAAACCCTGGATTTTAGACTTGAGGATAATTGAGTCCTGAAATGGTATGGAAAAAATACATTAAAACCATCCACTTATAACCTACAATTTTTATGTCAGATCTTTTTTACTCTCAGGAAATGTAGCTTTTATGAAAAGATCTGGTTAGAGAATTAGATAATAATGTCTGCCTAAATATGCGCTAATATTAACCTCTGCCCTGTCAATAAGATGGTATGGAAGCAGATTAATTCTTACATTTAATTATCTTTTTATTCCACTCAAGTTCTGTCTTTTTTTTTTTTCTGCTTTTGCACCTCATTAGTCATGATCAAAGTGTATTCCTCTTAATAGTGCCTTAATGTGATGCTTTGATCACATTTTCTGACTAATTTGAAAGTCTGTTAACTGAATTATAGCAGAGTCTGGCGCATCTGAATTTTTTGAAACCATTTTCCTGGGGCCATTTTACTATGACAAATTTTAGGTATTGAGGTTCCTGGAACCCTAGTTGCTCTGGATTTCCTGTACAATTGATAGAATAAGACACCTTCAGTGAAAAGTGAATTATATATCTCCAGAAAGATGCTATGGCCCTTCTATGGATCAAATCTTTCCCAGCTGGCTTCCATTGACTAGAAAAGGAGACTCTGACAACCAGGATCTGAGTTTAAGAAACCTATTTAAATTTCTTGAAATAACTAGGATAACTTTGGTCTGTGTTTTATGAATTTGTCTATTATCCTTGTACCTCTCTTACTCATGGAGGGCTATTTTAATGATTCTCAGATATGGGTATCGACCAACAATGAAATGTGTGCATCTGTAAGAGTATCCCTCTATGGGCTCTAGAATAACCACTTTAAGCATAGGTTATTTTTAAATACGCTTTGCACTTCCATACGTACTATATCCTACCCATTTCAACTATCTATATGGTTGCTTTTTGGAGGCCACCTTAAACCCACCTTAAACCCTACTGGCAGAAATCTTCTATTCAAAGGAGTGGATGAGCTCCCAAACTCATCCTCAAAAATGTAGCTAAATCAATGTTACTCCATGTTAGTAGTTCCTCTGTCAAATTGTTTCTGCCCCTGAAAGCTGTTTGGTGAGGGATCAGTCACATAGTCAATGGGAAGAGATGCAGCAAGGCCACATGACTGAATATCCCATGTTGAGAAATCAGTAACTGCCTCAGACAGTTGAATAAAAATTGTTTGGTAGATAATTAGGAACCCTGGCACGAACCGTGTCAAAACTCTCGTTAGTTAGAGGGTGGCTTATATCCTCCCTCTGTGGTAGCTCAGTGGAAAATAATTCCTAAAAAATTTTACATGATTCTTCACTATCCTGGAGCCATATTTCAAGTCTTGAATCAATCATCTTATTGATATCAATAGTCAAGATACTGGGTGTAAGGTGAAAAAAGACATAGCAGTGTCATTAATTTACAAAAGAGCAGGGCAAAAATCCTTGTGCTCTATCAGATTAACTTCTGTGCTATTATGGTGGGCAGCCACTTCAGGATAAATCCTGTGACACTGCCGCATGCAAAGACATGCCATACGCTTCACCAGAAGCAACCCAATCCTGTGATGCGGACAGTGTAAGGGAAGCAGGTAATGTATCCTTTGAATCAACGTTTTTTGTGCATCCAGGAACCAATTTCTTCGACACTTCCTGCTTAACTCATCTTAGAGGCTTCTGGGGCTGAACATAAGTAGAATTAGGGTTAGCAGCCTTGCTGGCAAGCACAAGTGCATAAGAAATAGGTAACAGCACTGACTCAACGGGATCACTCGAAACAAAACTGGAGATACGACCAGCTGTAAAAGCTCTACCAACACAGTGATCACTTTTGCATAACTTATGCATAAATATGAGGCTTAAACATAAAGTTTGGCAATGATTTACTGGGGTTCTGCTCTACTGGTGCTTCAGCAAGCTTTTCCCCCTATCTCTTGGAACATGCTCCCTAACCTAAAGTTTTGTACTGTGAGACTTCATTTTCCCATGAGGAAAGTCTTTTTATTGCTTTCCTGCATATATTTGTTGTTAATTTTGTGGCTGCTGAGACACTCGCCTCATAATTAGCACTTTCATTTTCTGCCAGTTGTTTAGTCATATCTAATCATTGTAAAAGGTAAAGAAAATATTTTTGAAAAATTATTGAGATTTCAAAAAATGCATCTTGACAATTTTATTTGGATTTATAATGCATTGTGTTCATTTTCCTGGCAATGAATTCTAACTCTTATTACCATACAAGCCCCAGATGCATCTTATTCAGCTGAAATAAGCTCTGTATAAAGAAATCAAGTCTTTAATGCTTTCAAAGACAAAGGGTGTCATCTTCTAGCATATTAGGACCTGGTCTAACTCTGTTGGTGGAAATGAATGTCTGCTTGGGTGAAGTCTTCCATTCCAAACACCGAATCTTGCTCCTGACTACAGATTAGTTAAGTCTTACAGATCCAATTTAGGTCTTGAAAATCCAACTGTATTTTGTTAACCATTTAGAGTTAAAATTAATTACATTCCAAAATGTCTTGGGTTTCCTTAGTTAGTGTGATTTTAACATATACCAGGGAGAACTGAGAAGGTGCTATGGCTTCAAGCACAGGAGGCAAAATAGCCTGTTTAGGGATTATTTCACTAGTTTATTTTATCATACTGGATGAAGAAAAGGTAGAATCTCCAAAAATAAATTCTAGCAAATCAATTCTCTTTCTGCTGACCTAGCCAGGATGTAGAAGCAGATGTATTCCCCTTTCTTGGCACACCATCTTTGGCAAGCTGTGACACCGTACTCTGAGAAGGCAGGAATCAGAGCAAGGTCAAACTGTCAGAAAGCAAAAAAGTCAAAGAAGTTTTATAGCAGAGAAACAGGGGGATTGCTGCATCATTGTATGACGTGCTGGGTGCAGTGTGGGCTGGCTGGAATAAAGTTCAGAGCAGGATGTAGAGAAGCTGTGAGCTGCAGGAATCCTGTGGAAGGAGGAATTGAGAACTGCTTATAATACACCATATCTGGATGCTGGCAGATTCCTTTTTTGTAGAAGGAACTTGAGGTAAGACAGAGAAAAGCCTCAAAGCGTGTGGGACACAGGGCTTGGAGCTAGCCCAGGCTTTCAAAGAAGTAATAAAAATAATGCTTTGGGCTGTGAGTTAACCCAGATCAAGAAATGGAATTGCTCTCCTACAGGCCTTTATATTAGATCTGCTGCAGTTCGAACATTGTCTTTTAGGAAGATCTGTCACATGAACCTGTGTGTGTGCTTAGGTGTGTGCATGTCAGTGTTTGGGGAGAGTATGTGTGTATGTGCCACTAAAGAAGACAAAAAAGCTGCTGATCCTGAAAAAAAAATCTTTAAAAGGAGTGGACAGGCCCTACTTTGAACTGTCTTTACTAAACTTTCCCCAAAGAACATGAGCCAGGGATTTTACTCCAAATTGTCATGCAGACTCTGTACCAAGGATATGTGCAAGTACCCACCCTGCCTTGCACCGACTAGCAG
Organism: Buceros rhinoceros silvestris; assembly: GCF_000710305.1. Classification (NCBI taxonomy): domain Eukaryota; kingdom Metazoa; phylum Chordata; class Aves; order Bucerotiformes; family Bucerotidae; genus Buceros; species Buceros rhinoceros. The sequence continues at coordinate 29,615 of NW_010427442.1, read as the reverse complement.
CTGGAGAAATTCAGCACTTTCCTGCTCTACGGAATACCTCAAATACTTCGGGCTACGCCAAGGGGAAGCTGTTGCCTAGTTCATGTCATTCTCCCAGGCTTAAATCTTCCCCAGAAGGAACAACTTCATGAAAATGAATTTAGAATATAATCTGAATTATGCTGATTCTCCAATAATAACTTTTCTAACTATGAGTTATTTTGACTTTCCTTACAAATACATCTAAAGGAAAGAATAACATAAAAATAAGTAATCATTATATAAATTTATGTTTAATTTTGGATAGTTTTGATCTACTTTTGCCCTGTATCTCCATGAGTTTAAAATATAAGGAAGCTTAAACTTGATGGCCCAATTCAGGTCCATCGCTTGTTAAAATATCCAGCTGTATAGACAGCAAAAATGGCATAACTTTTTTTGACAATAATACTCTAGAGAGGAGCTGTAACAGAACAGGGAATTTTTCTTACATGTAAACAAGTACGAAATTCAGTAAGATACTAAATCAAATCAGCAAGGGAAATGACAATTTTTCATTAAGAAACTGAAACTGTGGTGAAGTAGTCTGAAAAGATGGGTAATGAGATGACATAAATATCTGACAAAATTCAGTGGGCTCAGGTGTGCTTTATATTGAACTTGCTGTTCTTAATACAGGAAATATGAGCATTTATAAATATATTCAAAGTTTCACAGTTTACTAACAAGTAAACAAATAAAAAATAGCTCATTGATTTACATAAACATCAGGGTATTTGAAATATGAAACTTGAGTAGCAGGTGATAGAACAGTTTCTGCAGTAGCTACCATATCAAGCTTTTTTTTTTTTTCCTTTGGAGCTAGTTTAATTATCTTGTTAAAGAGTCTGTTGGCATATTTTGCAGGACCACTAAGATTAACAAAATCTGGCAAGAATTAAGATCTTCTTAGTCCTTGTAAATGATGTGAAGAATACATGGTTCATTTGGCTTTCATTGCTATAGGGGAAACCATGATGCATCTGGAGAAGAGGGTAAAATGTTCCTCCCAGAGTATAGTTGTCCATAAGCCACTCTCTAGGCCATCATATCTCCTGCACAAGTGACTGTCAACTGGGACTTCAATGTTTTTGGACAAGGAACAAAATTGTGCAAGAGAGAGATTGCTGAGGTTGCTTGATGAGTGTCCTTGCCAACAGATTAACAGCAGGACTGCAGTGACTAGAAGTGTGTTACTTCCAGAGTCCCATGGAAACATGCAGACTCAGAGGCCTGTGTACAGTGATGCTCTAGCATCACCTGTAATCCCTGCTCTCAGGCTCTACGCATTGGTTGCAGCTCATACTAGGAGTCAAGACACTTGAAACAAAGTAGAAAAGTCTCCATTAGAGGAGAAAGGTGGGGAGTTTTGGGGTTTTTTTGGGGGAATGGGACCATTCAAAGACCTATTTTGCCCTGAGCTGTAAGAATAAGGACCAGAAATCTCTGCTTTTGTCATATGTACACTGTAACTTAATTGGAGTAATTTTTGGTTGGTAGAGACCTTTAAGACCATCAAATCCAACCATTAACACAACAATCTCAAGTCACCACTAAATAATATCACAAACCATACATACTTCCAGGGTATCTCCACCACTCCACCACTACCCTGGGCAGCCTGTTCCAATGCTTAACAACCGTTTCTGTAAAGAAATTTTACCTAGTATCCAGCCTAAACCTCCCCTGGTGCAACTTGAGGCCATTTCCTCTCATCTTGTTACTTGGGAGAACAGACTGACCCGTGCCTCACTACAACCTCCTTTCAGGCAGTTGTAGAGAGCAAGACAAGAAGAGTCCCCAGATTAAACAACTCCAGTTCCCTCAGCTGCTCCTCATGAGACTTGTTCTCTAAATCCTTCACCAGTTTTGATGCCTTTCTTTGGACAGGCTCCAGCACCTCCATGTCCTTCTTGTAGTCAGAGGTCCAAAACTGAACCCAGTATTTGAGGTGTGGTCTCACCAGTGCTGAGTACAGGGGGCAATGACTTCCCCACTTCTGCTAGAAATAGTCCACACTATTTCTAATACAAGCCGGGATGCTGTTGGTCTTCTTGGTCACCTGGGAATGCTGCTGGCTCATATTCAATTGGCTGTCAACCAGCACCCCCAGGTCCTTTTCTAACCAGGGAACTTTCCAGCCACTCTTCCCAAGCCTGTGGCATTGCAGGGGATTGTTGTGACCCAAGGGCAGGACACAGCTGTTGGTCTTGATGAACCTCATATAGTTGGCCTCAGCCCATCAATCTAGCCTGTGCAGGTCTCTCTGTAGAGCCTCCCTACACTCAAGCAGATCAACACACCCTCCTAACTTGTCCTCTCCAGACTGACTCATTGAGGGTGCACTCAATCGCCTCATCCAGATCATTGATAAAGATGTTGAAGAGAATAGGCCCCAATACTGAGCTTGTGACCAACCGTCAACAGGATTTGACTTCATTCACCACCACTCTTTGGGCCCAGCCATCCAGCCAGTGTTTTTACACCCCTCCAAACCATGAGTAGCCAGTTTCTCCAGGAGAATGCCGTGTGAAACGGTGTCAAAGGCTTTACTAAAGTCTAGGTAGACAACTTCCACAATTATATACATCCACTAAAGATGCTAGTAAATAGTGACACCACTGCAGTTTGCATTACAAAAATGTGAAATAAGATAATCATTAATTCAGATTTAAATTAATATATACCTGCTAAAGAACTAGCTCAATAGGTCTCTTCTTATATACTAAAATATTATCGTAGCATCAGAAAATAGAATAACCATCTTTGACTTGTTCGTCAATTTATTGATTTATATTATGACAGACCCTCAATGGTATCTGATTGTGGCCACACCTGTCAGAAGAGACAAGCAGGGTGACTGTGCTTTGCCTTAATTCAATCCTGAAGTCATAGAAAGCCTCACTAAAAAACCTCTAGAACTTGCCCTGCCCCCAGAAAGTCCTCCTGCCAACTAATCCTCAAAATACCCTTTATTTAATAGTTTAGTGGTTAGAGCTGCTTATTTTAAATTACACAAACTGTTTTTCATTCAGAAACAAGAACAGGAGGATCTATACTTCAAGGTGAAAAATGCTGCAGCTTAATGGTACGAGAAGGTTCTCATCTGCACTTAAGAAGTCTTTTGCTTTTCTGCCTTTGGCAGAGTTTCAGCAAAGGCAGGGAGAAAGTCTACAGTTTGAGATTCTGGGTGTTTTTCCAGGACACAGGAGACATGGTTTTCAATCTCCTCATGCAGAGGATGGAAACATGAGTTCCCTTCTTCCTTAATACATGCTTCCTGTATTAATTTACTGTAGAAGCCTACATTTAAAAAACAACTCATTCTTTGCTTTCCAAATAAAGTAGACTAGCACACTTGCAGGTTACAGCATCTGGCTCTTGATTGCATAGATATATTTCCCTGCAATGTTGAATGCACCTTGCGGAGGATGGGATTCTCAGAGGTTTTGCCTAAGTGTAAGAGAGTGCCTGCTATGTAAGTTGAATTTGTTGAATTCTTTAATCTGCTTGCTGAACAGAAGTCCCATTTTCTATCACCAAGTCTCTGTCTCTCAGTGATGTGGGTATCCTGTGGTACCTATGGGTAGCCCTTTGTATTGTCTCTTGGTTTTGTCACATTTTTGTCACATTAAAAAACCTAAACATTTATGACACATTATTTTAGTTATAATATACATATATTGTTAGTTACCTTAAGTTTAACAAAGAAGTACGAAAGCACCAGTTAGTTCAATACTTGTAAACCATCAAATAACGTAAATTAAGACTGCTTGGATAACAACTCTTGTCTACCTGTCATTAAAACTAGTGTTGTGTTCCTCAAGCATTTTGATGGAAATTAGGACAAAGCCAATGCAGGATAAATCTAATTTCAGCATGCTTTTAGGCCTAGCTAGTGTTTTTGATGTGAAAACAGTGAAACCTATCTCTAAAATTGAACATACTGAAACTGATCCTAAAACAGTGTTCACATTCAAAGACTTTACTTCATGGTGACTCTAGTATTGTATAAATTTCAATAAAACGTTATTTACTGCTTTCACCCTTTCCCCTTCATTTTCTATCTTTGATCTTTATTTAGGTAATGGACAATATGGTCTGTGTCAGCTTGGACTCAAGACACTCAGTGTACTCAAGAGGGTTTTGCCACTTGAACCCCTGACAGAACCAGGAAAGCTTATTCTTATGTTTATATCTTATCGATATCTAAAATGCTAACAAAAAGGCACCCTGGCTGTGGTAGTCTCACGGTGAACTGTTTTGGTGTTAAGGAGCCTAGAAACTCTGAGCTGGGTTTTTTTGGTAAATTTAGTCTGCTTCCCCAAGATGTTTAGTCTTTGCTGAATCAGCAGCTTCTGGTAGAAACATCTTGTTAATCTTACTTTCTTGATGCTGTTTTTATTCATGTAAATTTACGACTAACTCAGCTCTGTGCTTAGCCTCCCATACATTAACTTGCAGTTTCTGTTTGGAAATATGTAATTTATATAAAAAGCACAATTATAACTTCATACTTGTATACCCTAATTATATTTTCTGAACATTTCAGGAACTTATTTCATAATGAATTCTTTCCAGACAGTTTTAAGGCCAACGATTCTGCTTTTCAGTAGTCTCAAGCTGTCAGATTGGCAAATACAGGTTCATAACTTAAAAATCAGGTCTACCCCGGCACTTGGCCTTGTTGAACCTCATACCATTGGCAAAACTAAACAAAAAGCTTGAAAAAACCAAGAGCTTCAAATCTTGGCTTTCTGTCAGAAGCATTAAAAAAGAACTAATGTATAGCATATAGTATTTTGTAAATATATTGTTCCCTAGCTTGGAATGTCTTATCTGTAAAACGGGAAACCTTCAAAGGATGTGATCTAGTTCAACAAGACCTTTTAAAAAAACAGGGTCTTATAAGGATTGTCATGGACTGTCTTATGAAAACTCGCTTGAACTGCTTTGCCAAGGATATATCAGATGCATTGAGTTTATCATCAAAATAATTCCAACTTCGTGTACAGATATGTCAGAAGGTATAATCACATACAGTTTCTGACCATCAGATTTCAGAGACGCAGAGATCAAAATAGATTTTTCAGTCCTGATTATGAGTTCAAACATCCTGAATACAGATACCAACGATGATTTTATTATCTAATTATAAATGCCCAAGAGGAGGATCACATTAACATCCACGACACGAGAAGCAGGAAGATACTCTCATCACAAAAAACAATTCTACCGGTTCTCTTTTTTATTCTACGCTATTCTTTAGCTTCAACTTGCATGCCTTCACAGTCAAATTTTTAGGGCCATAAATCCAATTTACTACTGCCTGTATTATTTACTAACTATATTTCTGAATATTACCCCTAGGACAGATTTGAAAAAGCTGGTTCCTTTCTAACAAAGAGGAAAAGCAAGCCACAATTATTTTACAGAAAACTACTTTCTTCCCTTGGGATACTTTTAGATAAAGCGGGAATGTCCTTTGGACTGTTAAACAGAGGTCACTAAAAATATTTGTAAAAGTTTCTTCTGATTTTAAACTCTAAGAAGCTATGCCAGCTTGAAAAGAAAGGAAAAAAAAGAAATCTACTTTTAAATTCCATATTTGTCTTTCTTACATTGAAACACATTTGTATTCATGATTTACTGCTAAAGTTCAGAATTAGGACAATGTTTGGCTTGTAGATCATCTAGGGGAATGAGTGGAAGATACAAGGACACAGTGAGGGACAAAGGGCACGCACATGCTTTTGTAATTCAGTGTTTGTTAGTTCACTACTATAGTCTGTTAGGTAGACAGGTTGTTGGGATTAGATGTTCAACAGTTGTAGAAATCTTCTGCTGAGATGTTCAAAAAACACAGTATGTCAGATCCGTTACAGTGATTTTGAAAATATCACAGGCAAATGATCTGCACTTGGAAAGGTTTAAAACACTTTTGAAAATGCACCATTTTATGGCATCTGTAAGGATGGACTACAAGTAAATTTCTTGCTTAACAAAATCAGCATAACCCTCCTAGCCTAAGATAAATTGCCTATTTATTTTAAAATCCTTAATAATTTTACTTAATATAGTTCTGGAATTGCCACTGTAAAAACTTATCTTTTTGTGCACTATTGGCCTCTACTTTGATACACAGAGGCTTATATTTCAAAGAATAAAGCTTTGAAGGGCTGGTGTTTGTAAAGGCTGAAGTAGAAGGCAATAAAAGCTTCAACATTTATTTTTTTAAAGTGAGTAAAAGTTCTCAGAGACTTTGTTTATTGACTTAATAAAATCACACATTATTCTGAAATACTGGTCTTTCATAGATAAAACATGCCAATCAATCAATCAATCATATACTTTAATGCTTACTGCATTTTAACTGCCACTGAAGTAAAATGCAATGACAGCTTAAGAATACATTGCATTGTATAAGACACGAAAATTAACTTTTTGAATTACACAGAAAACTTCCCATATGGAAACTCATTCCCAATAACAAATTCTGTCAAGGTCTCAGCTAACAGAATATGATTTCAGATCTCAGCTATCCATCATCTAGGTGATAGAGGTTGGCAAAGGTGTATTAGCCAAGACTTTGTTTCTCTTTTCTGGAACCTAAGAAAATGCTAGTTTACAGTTCTGGTGTTGGTATGTGACAATATAGTGGGTCAACCCAGAAGGTTTACATGATCGTCATGATCACAAAATATGTGCCAATCGTAACAGCAAACTACACGTTAAAGAAACAGAGAGACTGAAACAGAAAAATTTAGAATTTAATTCTCTGAGGACAAGAAGGATCTGGTTTTGAGAAGAGCTAAGAACCTGATGCTCTTAACTTCATGTAAATTCACAGTGTTAAGGGTTTTGAACATCAGGCTTTAAAGAGCATCGTTTTGATCCAGCAGCAGTCTAACAACTACCCTGGGAGACTGTAAAAACTTTAGCCTTGAAAGTCTTCAAGACTTGGCTAGACAAGTGGTCCTACCTCAGGTGGAAAGTTGGGCTAGAAGCTTCTTCCAGCTGACAGCTCCAGGGTTCACAAGATGAATATATTTTTATGCATACTTCATGGGGTAAACTCCTGTCACCACTTAATTCAATGGCTAATTGAGAGCAAGATTTAATTATGAGAATAAAGTGTCTACGACTGTTAAAATGGATTTCTTCAGTATCTAAAATACATGCCCTTGGTTTTATATTTGATTGTCCTGGCTGTGAGTAGAAGTCATATTGCATGAATGGTTTGTGGTGATGAAACAAAAATAAATACTAACAAAATACAAAGGGATAAATAATTTTGATGATTTCATTTGATAATTTATTTTTCATTCTATTGGACTTTATTGTCTACTTAAACTTCCATGAATTTAATGTTGATAGTGGGCAAATTAAACTTTAATCCTTTGTAGCCAACTGAAGTACCAAATCTGCTAGTGGAAACAAGTATCATATCAGATCTGATTTTCTATGTTGCAATATATCTTCCTTCATTAGTAAAAGTATATGACTATCTTTGTAGCTGATAAAGTGTTTTAATTGATTTTTAGCATTTTTTCTCAGCATTCATTTCTGGCAGATGCAGTTCTTTTTTCATTACACAAATTGATGTGAAATTAAACCATGCCCTAAGGAGAGAAAAAGAATGAATCAATAATATTGATATTTTATGCACAACTTGAAGCTAAGGCTTTTAATGGAATTAAAAATATGTTTAGTAAGGTTACTGCAGAAAACGTGGACAATATGAACGTTAAAATCAAAAGGCTGTAAAGGTCGTTGTGAATAAGTTGCATGCTTACAGGATATTTTAACTCATTTTTTCCTAAAACGATGTTTGCCTTGTTTTATACAGTAAATATACACGTGCTTTTGTGACTTTCTGCCATAGAGCCACAAACTCACAGGTTTTAAGGCCAGACAGAAGCCTCCTGTATCATGCAGTCGTCATGAAGTTTTATTTTAATATATTTTATTACCTCTGCAATGAATCCAATAGTTTGCTTCATAACTGTGGCTGTCTATCAGAGGGCTATCCTTCTCAGCCTTTTTTTCCAGATTTTTGGCAATATTGAGCAACAATGCATACTCCAGGTGTGAACACGTATGTAGTTTCATACTTGTATACATAGCTGGGGCAGGTCTGAGCAGCAGCAGGGCAGCACACTGGAAGAAACTGCTAGCAAGCATACGGACTGAGATACCCATATCTGTGCTTTCCACTTGCTTCAAGAAGGTGACATTTACCAGACTATTCAATACCCTTTGTGCTTAAGCATACACAACCACAAAATGGGATAGTTGTTATGTGTCCTACCTGAGACTCACAATGCTCTGGAAAACTATGGTAAGTATCATTGGAAGAAACGCACAGATAAGGAACAAGCAGTCTGATTGAAGTTGAGGTGGCCCACAACCTCATTTACTATGACCTGTGGCCACTTTCATGCTGTCTATTAATAAAATTAAGAAAATCATAAATTACGTGTGGCCCACCACAGATGTTTGAAATGCCTATTTGAATAAGGATAGCCAAGGGTGTAGAATATTACTTCATCATTTCCCCTGCACAGATACGTAGCATGAGTCACACTTCACACACTCTTTTGTAACCTTTTGAATGGTAACTCTGTTTCCTGCACCACAATCGCAAAGCAGCTTTTAGTAGAAAATATCTGAGTATAGAACAGGACCAGGGTGATGAGGAGAACAATCACATAATTTGGTGTAAAAATATTTTAAAGAAATCAGTTTACTGCCGTATAATAAGGCATTTGTAGTGTCACTTAGCAGAGTAATTCAACCTTACGGAGGATTCCCTTATACAGAGAGCAGCTACATTTGTTCTAGCTTGAACAACTACATAAGCTGTTCCATAGCTGCTAGGTTGATGCTGGCCAAGAGCCAAGCACCCACATAGTCACTCGTTCACTTCCTCTCCTGTGGCATGAGGAGAAGGTAGGAGGAAGGTGAGAAGATTCACGGATTGATAGTGACAGTTTACTAAGTGAAGCAAAAGTTGCTTGCACAAGGAAAGCAAAGTAAGGAATTTATTCATATCTTCCCATTGGCAGGCAAATGTTCAGCCTCTTCTGGCAATCAGGGCCTCAGCATGTGTAACAATTACTTAGGAAGACTTACGCCATTTGCATAAATGTTCCCCCTTCCTCCTCCTTTCCCATAGCTTTTATGGCAGAGCATGACATCATATGCTGTAGAATATGCCTTTGCTCAATACGCACAGCTGCCCCAGCTCTGTCCCCTGCCAGCTTCTTACCCAACCCCAGCTCACTTGCTGGGAAGAGGGGCAGAAAGTGAAAAAGAGAAAACCTCCAGGCTGTGCAAACACTGCTCAGCAGTAGCCAAAACACTGGTGTGTTATCAACACTGTTTTAGCTACAAATCCGTAACACAGCGCCACACCACGGCTATGAAGAAAGTGAACTCCATCCCAGACCCACTGTATACCTATCCATATGAAAAGACAGGAGCGATGCCTCTCAGAAAATCTTGACAGTAAGCTAGACATGAGAGGGCTTCCAGACAGGAAAGACTGTGCATCAGGCTGAGAAGGCAGCACTTGGTGTAGCTTTATCAACATCATGGCATCTGGCCAATTGCCAGCAGAACCCCAGACCTTTGAAAGCATTGCAATACTGTTCTGTTTTCTGCACTTTGATAGGGCTTTAAAAACAGTTGAGAACTATTATAAAAACATATGCAGTTCTACTGTCGCCGTGCTTTAAAGTCTGATCATTGTCCTCACTTCAGCCTGAATTCGACGGCAAAGTCCTGTTGAGTTTAATGATTTCAGAGTCTCACTATATCTCACTTGATATGCTCCATCTGTTTTTCTCCTGTCAAGCCACTCATGTTACATGTCTGTTAAATATTTATAAATACGAGTTAATAAACTGAATCTATTTGGAAATAGAGTATGGAGTAGTGATATTCAATGCTGTTTTTGTGTACAGATATCATTAAAATGAAGTTGCTTATTATATGTACATAAGATCACAGGAAACAGTGAAATGAATTAGGTCTGCACGTTTACACGCTGTCACATACAATTTTATTCCATAATTCTGTTCATCTTCAAATGGCTTATAATTTTGCCTATTAAAATGCAAATTTCTATTTTGGCAAATTTGATGATTTCAATGCCTTCTCATTTCACCATCAGTTTACTAATGGGTGGTTTACACCCATGTGATCCTGTGCCAACTTTATCCCTGATCTCAACTTTAGCTCTTTCCTTTGTATTTTTATCCCCCAGTTAGTAGACATCAGATATAATAATAGACTTCATTCTGTTTCTTTCCAACTGGGGAAGGCTCCCTGTTAGACCAGCTGTTCATGGAGAAGGACTTGTGGGTGATGTAAAGATTGGAGGCCATCTTGGACATAGCAATCCTGAGATAGTATAGTTCTCAATTCTTAGGGAATTAAGGAGGGTGGTCGGTAGAACTGCAACCTTGGACTTCCGAAGGGCAGACTTTGCCCTCTTTAGGAGATTGGTTGACAGAGTCCCTTGGGAGGCAGCCCTGAAGGTCAGAGTAGTCCAACAAGGCCGGTCATCCTTCAAGAAGGAACTTCTAAAGGTACAGAAGCAGGCCATCCTCGCATACCGAATGGTGAGCTGGTGGAGTAGAAGACTGGTTAAACAGAGAACTCTGGGTAGAATTCAGGGAAAAAAGGATAGTCTATAGTGCCTATGGAAGAAGGAAGAAGGGGCAGGTCACTCAAGAACACTACAAAGATCTCTTGAGGCTATGCAGGTAGAAAATCAGAAGGGCCAAAGCCAAACTAGAATTTAATCTGGCTGTTGCCATAAAAGACAAAAAAAAAAAAAAAGTTTCTATAGATGCATTAACAGCAAAAGAAGGGCTAAGGACAATCTTCATTTTTTGCTGGATGTGGGGAGAAACATAATGTCCAAGGATGAGGAAAAGGCTGAGATACTGAATGCCTTCTTTGCTGCAGTCTTCAGTAGTAAGACTAATTGCTCTCTGAGTACCCAGCCCCTTGAGCTGGAAGACAGCAAAAAGGAGCAGTCTTCATTTTTTGCTGGATGTAGGGAGAAACATAATGTCCAAGGATGAGGAAAAGGCTGAGATACTGAATGCCTTCTTTGCTGCAGTCTTCAGTAGTAAGACTAATTGCTCTCTGAGTACCCAGCCCCTTGAGCTGGAAGACAGCAAAAAGGAGCAGAATGAGGCCCTCCCCTAATCCAAGAGGAAATGCCAGTGACTTATTGCACAACATAGATGAACAGAAGTCTGAGGGACTGAGGGAGCTGGCAGAAGTGCTCAACAAGTCACTTTCCGTCATTTACCAGCAGTCCTGGATAACCAGGGAGTTTCCAGTTGACTGGAAGTTTCCAAATGTGACACCCATCTACAAGAAGGGCCAGAAGGAGGATCCAGGGAACTACAGGTCTGTGAGTCTGACCTCAGTGGTTATGGAGCAGATTATCTTAAGTGCCATCATGTGGCATGTACAGGACAACCAAGTGATCAGGCTCAGTCAGCATGGGCTGATGAAAGGTAGGTCCTGCTTGACTAACCTGATCTCTTCTCTGACAAGGTGACCCACTTAGTGGGCAAGGGAAGGGATGTGAACATTGTCTACCTAGACTTTAGTAAAGCCTTTGACACTGTTTCCCACAACATTCTCCTGGAGAAACTGGGTGCTCTTGGCTTGGATGAGTGTACTCTTCGTTGGGTTAAAAAATGGCTGGATGATGGGTCCAGAGAGTGGTGGTGAATGGAGTTCAACCCAGTTGGTGGCCGGTCACCAGTGGTGTTCCCCAGGGCTCAGTGGTGAGGCCTGTTCTCTTCAACATTTTTATCAGTGACCTGGATGGTGGGTATAGCCTTCGAGTGGTAATAAACTGGCTGGATGGCTGGGCCCAGAGAGTGGTGGTGAATGGAGTTCAACCCAGTTGGTGGCCGGTCACCAGTGGTGTTCCCCAGGGCTCAGTGGTGAGGCCTGTTCTCTTCAACATTTTTATCAGTGACCTGGATGAGGGGACTGAGTGCACTCTCAGTAAGTTCGCAGATGACAAGTTAAGCGAGAGTATCAATCAACATGAGTGTAGAGATATTCTAGAGAGAGAAAAAATTAGTAAGTTTGTTTGTGATTTTATACAAAGAAATTTAAAGTTTGATAGCTTTTCAATCTCCCTTTGTTTCCTATTTATTCTAAGTTAAAAATCAAACAAACAAAACCTTTGAAACTGTATTTTACAATGCTTATGCTAAAACTGGACCTGATAAACTTCAGTAGATTTATTCCTTTGAATTATAAATACTCAGGGCTGATTGTCACTGAAGTATTTTTTAGGGGTTTTACACAAAGTTTCTTTTTTTTCCAACATATTTGGTAGCTCTGGAAAGTAACTTAATAATCACGAAGGGTACTTGGAGAGTTCTCTGTGTTTATGGGTTCTTCATAAACAGCTGCTATGTCAGAGAATGACTAGAATGGAATGATGTCCATAGAAGTAAAGCTTGCACACTAGTTCTCTATCCCTTCTTGAATAACTGAAGGGAATAATCTGCTCACCAGTTTCAACCAAACATGTCAGAGGACTGAAGTTCTTAAAACACTCATGTATATTTCATGAAAAAGAGTTATCTGGTCCATAGAAGAGAAACACAGATGGCTTTGAGTGAGAGAAAAGCTACAGATGAGCCACCAGACTGTATCAGCCACTGGGAAGTCTTCATGGGAAAATGTCGTTTTACATACCTCAAATATGGAAAAGTCAGGTAGGTGCTGCAGTTAAACAGGAGACGTGAGCCGTGGGAAAACAGGTTCAGTTAGATGTGCTGCTCAGGAAACTGCTTCAGTGTGCCTGTTAACAATCACGAACACATGGGGGTTATGGCTGATACATATTGATTGTTGAATTATCTTCTCCTGGGTTACAATGTACAATGTTGACTTTAACGTCCAACTTCTACTTCCAACTGTCAAACTTTAATTGCAAGAAAGGATGAATCCCTTGTCCCTTTCTGAGAAATGTAAGAGCAGATTTGGCTTTTGTGGGTGTGCATGGACATATTCTTACTGTTGCTGTCTCTTCCCAACTCTTCTGTCTATACCCCGTTCCCGTGTACCCTATCTCACTTCACTTCATGACCCTGTTTCTCTTAAGCAGGTAACTCTCAACACACAAATGTATGTTTTTCATTCTCAGGTATTACTCAGTTCTAGGAGATACCTACTGCTTGTTCTCACAATAAATAACAAGACGGAAATCATTCAATGTGTGCACGCCTTGGGATGAAGCAAGTTGCACGAAGTTTGAATGTTGCAACTATTAAACCCAGAGTAATTAGCAGAGCATTTGGATTTTCTGGTCAGTGTGAAAGCTGTGCCTTCTACACTGTACAATAATAGATGTATGTATGGCTCACTCTGACTTTTTTCCTCTTTAACAATGATTATAACAAAGTTGATTTTAAAGATAGGAACCTTATTTGGAAAATGTATCTTTCTGAGGAAAATGGCAAGACGTTATTAAAAAAATGAAACCATTTTTTATTCATAAAAAAACAGGCAAAGAATTGATATTTTCTGCAGAAAATGTATTAACTAAAATTATTTTTGTTGAATAAAACTTTCTGTTTTCTGACAAACCGTAGTCAGAAAAGACACAAAAAAGGAGAGTTTCCAAAAATACTTTTCTTCAGTTGAAAGGATGAACAGAGATTTGACTTGATACCTCTTTGCAAATGTGAGGGGGTGGGATTTAATAATTGGACCAATTTAATTTCAGTCTTTGTACAGCTCACTGGACTTAATTTGATCCTACAAAGAAAGGTTTTTGCCTGCTTCTATGTAATTTTTAAGTTTTGTATCATATAACAGTTCTTTGAGGGTCTATGTTCTGACATTCACTAATTACTTTTTAATTTTGTTTTGAACAAAGGAAAATTAATTACAGCTATTGCATTAGTTCTTTCTTAGAGTCCTGGTACCTTGGGGAAAACATACAGATCTAGTGAAATATGTTGCCTGTGAGTGTGAACAGCTCAATCCACTATTTTACACAAAAAAATTCAAAATGTTGTATGTATTTATTAATGCCAGAAACATACCCAGTTTTTGTGAACCACATATGTAACCAGGTTTGGTAATATCAGCCACTAACCATTTTTTCCCTGATTCTAAATCAGTTAGCATTCACCGCACCATCACATTTTACTGCACCACTAAGAAGAATGACCTAGTTCAGAGTTTTTTTCCAGTATATTCTTTTTGTTATGAGATTAGAAATTACGAGGTTTTCTACTAATATAAATTACATGTTGTCCACTCTGTGCTCTATGATTGTCAGGATGAAGTTTTCTGTAATATTTGAAAGAATAGGTAATTACATTTATTAAAAATCCTTGTCTTGTGTAAGCTGTTCAGAACTTACATTGAGAAAATACCGTTTGCTTCCGTACCTGCAAAAATTTTGACTTCTTTAATTTTTGATGCCTCTAATATTTCCGTTGTTAAGATATCCCTGCACACAGGGAGCAAATGGAAGTTTTCTCTCAACTGAGCTTGTACAAAATAACACTTGCCCCACTTGGTCAGCTGAGCCTCATCAGCTATCAACAAACCGGGTTTATTGAAGGTACACCCAAGACCATGGAAGCCAAGACCTTGAACATGATACCAGCTCAGTCCGTGCTGAGTTGGCATCTTTTTTTCTAAAAATTGCAGAGTAGAGTATAATGACTTGATTCTAATGACAAGGACAGAGGGAAATCTGTTTGATTGGTTCTAGTGTATTACAAAGGAAATTGGGTAAATGGGGGTTATGGATGATACAAAATAACAGCAAAGCCTTTCTTGATGTTCGTGATTAGTCTCCTCAGGAGATTCAGAGCAGAGCTAGGTTTTTTTATTTCCAAATTAGGGAAGTTGAAATGCTGAGACAACAAATATCAATGTCTGCACCCTGCACTTCTCAGAGTAAACAAAATTTCTGTAATTTCCTTTAGCCAATATGAAACTGAATAAGTGTTTACTTTAAATTTAGTCATCTCCTCAGATTACTAAACTCCTCAGTAGCTAAAGAGTTAATACAATCTGTTATTTTTGGCTTCAAAGTCAGAAGTGGGTTAAGATGGACTAAGGAAGTTCAGAGCAGTTATTCTTTCATCCTGTTTGCACATTTAGGGAAATCTCATTACGAAGGACACATTCAATTCCCTTTTGAAAGTTTATCTTCACATAGGTGGGGGTCAGCAGTGTTATTTCAAGTTTTTGTAAATTCAAGTTAGTGGATGCAGCAAAGGCAAACTGCGATTGTAAACAACTTTGTTGTCTGCTTTTGTGTTTCATGAGCAAAACACTGGCAAATGCTGATTCAGCAATACAAAAATGGTTTGGTTAACATTAACAGGTTTTAATGACGTTTAAAATACTAACAGAAAATGCTGCAATAGGAAGATGTAAAATGGGAAGTTGTTCACTACCACCTATATGCAAATGGTTTTCATTTAATTTTCCAAACTCATTTGGAGAATTTACTAAACTAATTTGGAGAGATTTATTTTCTGAAGGATAATAATGTATACCGTAATTTAGTTTGAAATAGTTGCTAATAATTTTAGGATAGATGGAAATTAATATTCTGGAATTAATTGGTTTTCTTTGTTATTGTTATTTAGAAAGATTGAATTTATGTTTTCCTTCAGAATTTGATGGTTGCTAAGGAAACCACTTGTATTATATCTATGGGTATGACACAGTACTTAACTAAAAAAGAAAATAGGCAAATGTGTTTACAACTACCTTCTTTTCAGAAAGAATCACATATTTTAATGAACAAATTGTTCTCATCCGTCTTAATTTCTGTATTTTAACACAACAAAAGCTTACATTGCGTACATATTTCCAAGAGGATTTATGCCTAGTAAGTGTTTTCAGGTACATAACGATAATGTCACAGTAACAGTTCAATGCACATTTAAATAAATGGAGACTGGGTTGAGGAGTGGATAAGAAACTACGTTGGGACATCCAGCCAGTCCTGGATTTAAATACAGGTCCTGGATTTAAATACAGTCAGATGCTGTCATTCTTCTTCTTTGATCTGTCCTGCCCAAGCAGAACTGCAGAAAATTATTTAAGAGGAGGTACTGCCCTTTGGAAGGGAGCTAAAACTAATGTTCTGAATACTCATAGCCATCAAAGACTATGATACCACATGTGAAGTTACCTTTTAGGGTATGGCAAAGTGATAGCTTGGATTAGCTGTTTACTTCATTCTTGAACGCTTCCACAGAGGCAGTCCATCTTTGGAAATCTATCCACTAAATAAATGGGCTTGGGATTAGACTCTTGAGCAGGTGATGCAATTTTCCCTAAAGATGGCTGAATTTAGGTAGGTTATACAGGTTACATTTAGAGAGGTTATAGAGAGGTTAGAGAGGTTATAGAAGAGAGGAGGAAAGGGGAGACAACTTATCAGTCCGCAAAAGACTTCCAAGTATCCACTGAATAAAGGTAAGATCATTATGATCAGAGTCAAGAATTCTAAAGTTTTGTAATGAGGATGTCATGATGTTTATGATCATCCTGCTGCTTGCAGCAAATACAAGAGTGAATATAATGAATCTTTAATCTTAATCTGAAACTGAGAACTATGAGAGGAACCAGTAGCAGCTTGCAGTATCTCTGGGCCCAGTCAACACCTTGTGCTTAAAAAAAGGGAAGGATTTTTATCCCATCCCATTTTGATCTCTTCTGATCCCTTTAATTATTAGTCCACCTCATAGCTGCTCTCAGTATCTGGGAATTCACTTTTTCTAAATTTTAAACCATTTTCTGATGATCAAGCTTTTCTGAAATGCTAGGTTTATAGTAGAGTGCCACCTCAGTTGTTAAACCGTAACACCAGAAGAAAGCAGGAGGTTACACGAGACTACTTTCCTAACCTCTGTGACATGTTGGGTATCTTGCTGAAGTATAATCAAGAGTTGCAGAAAGGGTCTGCAAAGCCACATGGGGGCACAGAGTTTAAAGATGAGGTTATTACCAGTTATTGTGAACAGCTGCTTCTGAAATTTCAAGGAGTTGAACACAGCTTTCTCCTTTTGAAGAACAAGGTTATGGCTGGAATACAGTTCCAGAGAATTGCTTCTGCAGAGCTAATGTAGCTGCTAAAGTGAGTTTAATGAATTCAGATGGGCTGGAAGATATAATTTGGGAGATGCTACCTGCAGCTGTGACTCACTTCCCATTAATTTTCTAGTAGTCCTGGGTTTCCTACCCATCTGGAAGCTATTATTTAGGATTATAGTTGGGGATAAAGTCCTGGGGACTAGGAGCTGTGATTTTTATATGAGTTTAAGTAGGCCAGGTATATGAATACAGAGTTGTTAGACAGTAATAAAAAAAAAGCCTTATTCTCAGTTTTCAATGTGTTCAGAGAACTTTTCCTATGGATGAGTCCAGTAATAGCTTAAGCATTTTGTTTACAGAGAATGTGGTCCATGTAGAAATTCTATTATAAAACTGTCAAGCTCCAAGAGGTAAATGGTGGACCAAAGCTGGTTCGCTCGAGCCATTTCTTTTCTCTATACACAGAACTCCTAAGAACCTTGCTTATCTAGAAAGCTGGAGTTCAGATTGTGGCTGATGTCAACAATATCTTTCCACGTAAAACTTCAGAAGGTTAGGCTAATAGAAACTGTTCAGATAAATTCAGTGATGACTACTAAACTGTTTCCAGAAGAAGCTTCCTTTCAATTTTCAGTGTTCTTGCCTACCTGAAGTAGTATTTATACAGTTAGGGTTAGGGGCGGGTTCCAGACCAATGTATTGCATCAAGTTCATAGTTAAAAAAAAAAAAACATACAAAAATCCTGCTGCCAACTGGTATAAGAATGCTATCTTCAGTTTTAACACAATCATTAGTATCTTAGTTACATGGAAAGCTATGGAAGCCCATATGGAAGAATAAAGCCTTTAGTGTGAAGGGATTAGAGAGTCTGTTTACTAACCACTGAATTTCAAGTCAGGGTCTATAACCAAATCAGAAGTCAGTGCTTTTTCCTCCGTTGCTGGGACTGTGTTGCTTGCCTGAGTGAAATGCTATTGATGAGGTTAGTGTGGGTGACAGCTGCAGGAAGATGGTCTCACTGCAGATCTCAAACCTCAGCATGCTCTCTGGGGTGTACAAATGAGAACACAGAGGCAGTTACTGTGGAGCAGCTAAAACAAACCCAGGAAAACTATCTACACCAGATTAAAATTAATCTCTAGTTTCCTGTTAAAGATGCTAGCCAACAAAGTAGTGTCTAAGAAAGAGAATAAGAAGAGGGTAAGTTTATAGTGACTTTCCACAGAACGCTTTTTCAGCTCCAGAAATTTGTGATTCAGAGGTTTCCCGTGACAGAAGCATTGCTTTTGGTTTCAAATATGTCATGAAATGTACATGGTCTTACCTTACCCTAACTAGAAGCTAAGATTCAGCTGCTACAGTAGAGGATACTTATGGTTTCTTCAGTGATAGTAATGCGGGATACTGGGCCGAGTCAGTCTGAAAGAAAATGGGTACTTAAACATGCTTTGCAAAGCAGAGATATAATTCTTCTAATGAATTGAATGCTATGATCCAGTGCTGTTGATAATCAGCTTATGAAACAAGAATGAAATACCCCAGTACAACTATTCCTGGAAAAACACAGCCTTGCAGCAGAAAAATTGTTTGGCAGGTAGCTCTGTAGTATGTACTGAAGCAATAGAAGTCCCCTTGAGAGCAGATGGAATACAACCAAAGATTAATGGCAAATTTACAATCCTGTTAATAATAGGAGCCACATAAAGTCAAACTGAATCATAAATTTGAGGCTCTATAGGATCAGAACAGGTAAAAGTAGACATTATTGTTAAAATCTATTTGGCTACCCAACTAAGAACAGAGAGCGTTCTGAAACACTGCAGGATGGGTTCTAGGCCACTTATGCTAATGGCCCTAAGCAATTGAAAGAGAGGAGGAGGGGAACTGAAAGAGAGCACAGGAAAAGCTGTAGGCTTTCCGAGTTTGAAAAAGAGACTTTTCTGTCTATGGGATTTGGGAATTACAGATACGGAATAGCAGTTATACCTCCTGTCACAGCAGAACAACTGCATTCCCTGCCTAGCACCAAGCGCGTATTTAACAGGTTATGTGAGAGGCACTGTGGAAGAAATGATGCCAGTTTCTTTGTGCTATCTAGTTCCTTTATTTTGTAGCAAAACCCAGAAATTTCAGACACAAATTACTTTTAATGTTACGTTGTTTTAGACAGTGGGGAGTCTGTAAAGAGTAACAACTGGGGAGAAGTAAGTGAAACAGGAAATTAAGCTTTTGTACAGTGTTCCATCAATTTTACTTAAGCATGGCATTTCATCACGAAGCATTACTTGAAAAATGGGAAATGAAATCAATCCAGAAAATAAATTAAAATATCATAGTTGCAGCAACTAGGCTGAATTCAACAAATACTTGTTTGTTGGTTTGGTTTTTTTTTTTTTTTTTTTTTTTTTTTTTTTTTTTTTTTTTTTTTTTTGGTAAATAAATCTCATAGTAGTAAAATAAATAAAGGCTTTTTTGATCAAATTCTGAAGTACTATTAGTGCAGCTACACGATCTCCAAAGGAACTTTTGCCGATTTTATCATCTGAGACTTAAGCGACAAGTATTTCTGCTCATTTCTAGAAATCTGTCTCTTATTGTTAGTGATGAGACACTCAGAATGCATTGCAAACCAGAATTGAGAAGTGTGTAATTTCAAAATTTTCTTTAAGGTTGCAGATAAAATTTAATAAATTTCTGCATTATTTATCCAAACATAAAAAAATTTTAAATGCCAGTAAAGTATAAATTAGAAGTCTTTAATAACGTCCGTTGAAATTAATGTAGGTACTCAGTGTGATATGGTTGGTGTCTTACATGGGACTAAAAAGCAAAAAAAGAAAAAAGTATTTTCTGCATGATGAATAGCAGATATGTAATTGCATATGTCACTATGACTTATACCAAATATAAGTCCTGCTCTGAAAGTCATGCCTCCTGATTTATTACGTTGGCCCATGCTGTCAGAGGTGGATGTTGGTGGTCTGGCAGTAAATTTAATAAATTTCTGCATTATTTATCCAAACATAAAAAAATTTTAAATGCCAGTAAAGTATAAATTAGAAGTCTTTAATAACGTCCGTTGAAATTAATGTAGGTACTCAGTGTGATATGGTTGGTGTCTTACATGGGACTAAAAAGCAAAAAAAGAAAAAAGTATTTTCTGCATGATGAATAGCAGATATGTAATTGCATATGTCACTATGACTTATACCAAATATAAGTCCTGCTCTGAAAGTCATGCCTCCTGATTTATTACGTTGGCCCATGCTGTCAGAGGTGGATGTTGCTGGTCTGGCAGTAGAGGTTGAACCTTCCCGCCAATATTCTGTTAAATTTGTTGCTGTGTGATAGACGGCGGCAGAGGGGCCATCTGACAACACAGTGTCTGACATGACAGTGCCTATGGAGCAAAGGTGTGTAACTGAATCCCTCCATGAGGGAAAAATTGCACCCATTGACATTCGTCGATGCTGCTGAACGTTTACGGAGACCAAACAGTGGGTGTCAGCGCAGGGAGGGGGTGGGTGGCGTGTTCAGCAGTGGTGACAGTGGGTCAGCTCTGCTGGTGCAGATTTTTACGAGCGTGGCACGCAGGCTCTTGTTCATTGTTGGTGAAAATGCACAGCCAGTGGTGGGGACTGTGTCAAAAACCAGTGTTTTGTAGCTGAGAATGTGCTCTATCAAATGATGTTACCGCACTCTTTGTATCTGTTGCAGTTTCCATGGAAATAAATACTACACAGGAGGCATTATTTCCAGAGTGACCTACACAGATGTTAGCTATACCGTAGTTAAGGCATTGAAGATTTTCTCAGTGTCCTGGTTTAAGATAAAGGGGGCTGTTTTGTTTTTCATGGATGTATCAAACCACCAATTAGAGTATTCCTCCCCTGCAACATCAGCACAGCTCACTGGCTGTGGAGATTTTGGTGGCATGGTGCTTCTTTAAGAGTGGTGTGCAGTTGGAAAACTGCACCTTTCTTCACCTGCCCCTCAGACCAGCCACCCCTCTTCTTCCTTTGCTTGCTGCTGCTTGCTGCCTGCAGTAACCTATCACTGTTTTTGCCCTGGGGCCACACCGTGCCGCGTGATCCTCACTGCTCGCCGCTGCCACCATCATTTTCCCAGCCTGCCATTGCCTCCCAGACCCGGAGGGTCCTGGTCCCAGCCCCTGCCCATGGCCACGTGCTGCTGCCATTAACTGACTGGTGGTTTTTTTCCTTATCGCTTGTGTTTCCTTAACCACGGTTTAACCCTTGCCGCACCAGATTTCTGATCCTATATATATATATATACTTGTTAATCTCGTTTGTTGTTCTGTACCTAGTATTTTTCTATTGTTATTAAAACTGTTTTAGTTTCCCAAACTTAACAGAGGCCTCACTAAATTTTTTCTTTTCCTCTTATCTCTCTCCTTAACCCTTTCTCCTGGAATGGGGGAGGGGCTGATTGGAGAGAGAATTTGCCCCATGATTAGCCCTGCCTCAGCCAACTGGTGATATGTAGGTACGTTTTCTTTAGACAAGAAGACACATTCTTTTTTCCTGAAGTGTGTGGCTCTTGCCCAGTGTGCCTCTTTTCTGTGCTGCACTTCTGATGAAAAAGAGAGCTGCAGAACAAGGCAGAAGCTAGGATTAACGATAGAGCTCTCAAACCTCACGCGCTGATCTAGGGCGCTGCACTACTGACCTCCTCACAAAGAGGGCTTCATCTCATGGTTTTGCAGCTTGGTATCAGGTCTTGTCTTCTGCTCTGTTGGGGAAAGTTGCCAGGCATTGCTAGGCTGCGATTCACTGTGGCCTGATGGAACATGAAACAGGCAAAGGCAAATCTTGCTGTAGTCCATACTCCTGTGATGTAACAGGACACAGCACTGTTTCATGTGCTGAAAAGAAATTTCTAACAGCTTTAACCTGCATCAGCAAAGCCTGGTATTGCCAGCACTGTCTCCATCCATTTTCGTGCAATTTTAGTTGCAGGATATAGATATTTTTTTCTTGTTTAATAGTAATACAGTCCTTTCAACAGCTAAATAATCAGAAAAGTAATTTAATTTGCGTACATGTATAAACATCACCCTAATCTGATCTTGGTCTCTGGGAAGAGTATAGGGAACAAGGTCGTTAATCTAAAACTCAAGTAAGGAATGAATAATGTCAAAAAACATCAGAGGATCCACCAATGATTTTCAACTAATACTTCAACCATCGTAACAGCTCAGCTTTGTTTTGTATTTTTCCTAAACTGATCTGTAATTAATGGTGTTTATACTCATTGCAATATTATTAAGGAACTGCAGCTGAGAATAAGACACTATCCTTTTATTGAATTTAGTCACTGTATAATAGGAGAGAAAAAGTCTTTACAAACTATAGTCCTAATGCTACAAGTGAACATTTTGCTCTCAGTGAGAAATCTGTTGAAACCAACGGAACTTAATATAGAACTGCTGTCTTTGCAGAAAGAGCATCATGATCAGAGATGAAGTCATGTCAGGCTGGAAACAAGCTGTAATGAACTGGAAAGAAGGAACATGAAGGAAAAAGTGACAAGAAAATATGGTACATTAGGCTAATGATATACATTCTGAGATGCATTTAAGTAATTTCTCCCTCTATTTGAAAACTGTAGGCTCACAAAAGAACATTACCAATTATTTCAGGGAGAGCTATGCGCCAACACATAGCTGTGGCTTTCTGTTTTGCTCTTGATTCAATGGATGTACTCACTCTGAAATCATGCATTGTCTTGAATCTTGAATATGTCAATATAAATGATTGCTCTAGTAATGGAAAGCCTTCAGCTAATAAACGGTTTAGGATTCTGCAAGTTAAGCTACAGTAACTCTAAACAAATGAGTCCAAGGTAAAATCTGAACCCTAGATTTCTATATTGCTTGTAAAGACAGATCCAGCCAAGCAAGGGCAGTATGTGCAATGCTTTCATAAGGATATGTTTGCAACCCTTTAATGCAATCTTTTCATGAGGTGGGTTTGCAGATGACACCAAGCTGAGAGGTGCAGTTGACATACCTGAGGGACCTGGACAAGCTGAAGAAGTGGACCTGTGTGAACCTCTTGAGGTTCAACAAGGCCAAGTGAAAGGTCCTGCACCTGGGTTGGAGCAATCCTTGGTATCAATACAGGCTGGGGGGTGATGTGATTGAGAGCAGTCCTGAGAAGAAAGACGTGAGGCTACCGATGAATGAAAGGCTGGACATGAGCCAGCAATGTGCACTCACAGCCCAAAAAGTCAACAGTATCCTGGGCTGCATCAAAAGAAGCCTGGCCAGTAGGCCAAGGAAGGTGATCCTGCTGCTCTACTCCACTTTGGTGAGACCTCATCTGGAGTGCTGCATCCAGCTCTGGAGTCATCAGCAGAAGAAAGACCTGCTGAGGCGCATCCAGAGGAGAGCCACAAAAATGATCAAAGAGATGGAGCACCTCTGCTACGAGGACAGTGTTACCGAAAATTTGGAAGAAAAACTCCTTAACACCAATGTAACGTTAAGAAGCAGACATTTTCTTATCAGCGCCGGGTGCGAGGGGTGTATCTTCCCCAAATCTCGCACACCATACGCTGCCCCAGCCAAAGCTTATATCACCCAATTACATGTATATTCATTATTTTCCCCGAAATAATAATACATATTGAAAAACTAATTAACAATTTTGCATAGCTATTGCGCATGTGGCTTGAGTATCTGTCTCCAAATAGCTTAGCTTGCACTTTGTCTTCTGTTTTGTCTTCTTCTGTACCATAGACTTGTAGTTTAGATTTTTTCTCATTCCTTTCCCAGACCGCCAAGGTTTTCATATCTCTATCGGACAGACTAGTCTTTACAGGGTACATAACAACAGGCTGAGAGAGTTGGGGTTGTTCAGCCTGGAGAAGAGAAGACGCCAGGAAGACCTTATTGTAGCCTTCCAGTACTTAAAGGGGCCTTAAAGAAAGACAGGGACAGTATTTTCAGCAAGGCCTGTTGCGACAGGGGCAAGGGGTAGTGGTTTTAAACTAAAAGAGGGGACATTTGGACTGGATATCAGGAAGAAATTTTTTACAGTGTGGGTGGTGAAACACTGGAACAGGTTGCCCAGAGAGGTGGTAGATGCCCCATCCCTGGAAACATTCAAGATTAGGTTGGATGGGGCTCCATAACCTGATCTAGTTGAAGATGCCCCTGCCCACTGCAGAGGAGTTGGACTAGATGACTTCTGAAGGCCCCTTCCAACCCAAAGCATTCTATGATTCTGTGATGTGTCTCTACACCTATTCTTGTAACACCTAAGCAATGTTAACTTTTCATTTGAAAATGCTGGAGGGGAAGGTGACCTATTCAGTAATTCCATACCAGCTGGAGCACGTACTCAGGCAGAAGTACTGAATTCCATTTCCTCCTTGCTTAAGAGGACCGTTTGTTTCCTGTGCATGTTCTGATCAGCAACTACTCAGCTCAGTAACAGCTTAGGGGGGGTTCACAAGAAAATATAACGTATGGTCAATCTATGAAACAACTAATGTAATGAAAATCTCCCCACTCCTCTCACTGAAGTCAAGGCAGGCTACGTAAGAAGCAGGCAGGTAAGAAGCATGGAGTTCAAAGCAGTGGATATCTCTAGAGAGCTGCTATTAAACATTTGCCTACAAAAGGAGGGACCACGCTCATGGAATTGCTTATACATTTATATCAGCAGTCATAAAATTAAAGACAGCATATATTTGTAAGTTTTGATTATCATTATTATGCAACTATAGAGCCAACTACCATCTCCTGGAAAACAGGTGTAGCATATACTTGCATTTCAGTCCAAGCATTTCAAACAACTATTCGCTTTTACCTTGTCATTAAACCTTAATAATCTTCAATTGCAGTTATGAATTCAGTTTAAAACAAGCAATAGTAGTAAGTAGAACACTGGTTTACTAGATAAACAGATAGAGGAAAAATAGGTGGTTTTAATGCACGTGATAGAACCCTACTCCAGGCTGAAGCTACTGAGTTTCCAAAGAAATCTGTTGACAGCATTTTCTAAAACAATTATAATTTTAAAGTTCTTGTAATCTGCTTCAAATTTTGTCTGTTAATTGGTGGCTGAATGAGTAATTTTCTAGACAATGATAAGCTGATTCAGCGTTCAGAATACAACTCATTATTAAAGATAATGGACAATTTTCTGTGGTAAAGAGGTACACTAAAAGAGTACAGAAGCAGTGTTTTATTTTAAAAAATCTAAAAAAATCTGAATTGTACAGATTTTGTAAAAAGAGAATGCAAAATGGACACAAAAATTACTATGATCCTAACCCTAATTAGATTTTGCCAGATACTGTTTCACACACTAAATATAGATATTACTCAAGAAAAGTGTCAAAAACGTTTATTACTTTCTACAGTGGGAATTCAGATTCTCTAGAAAAAGAAAGTGGGTAACGTGGGCAATTTCACTTTAATCTATTTCTTCTCCTTTAACAAAGCTCTTAGCTGGCAGAAAGATCTTACAGTTATGAACCTAGGATAGTATTTTTTATCTAATAACACTTCCACAGCTGCTGTTAATCTTTTAGATTTTTGGTTTGTTTTTAACCATTAAGGAAAAACATTTTTTATTTAAGTGAATGTTAATAATAACTGTCAATGAAAATGTTTGTTTACTTTGAAAGTAGACAATACTCAAATTTTGGCATGAAAGAATCTGTTGTTTTAGCACAAACAAGTTTTTTCTGACGGGAATAGCCTGTAACATACTGACACTGATTTTTATAGAAAAGATGTACAATGTAGTCTGTAGCGTCTGTACTTTGGCAAAACTGGTAGATTTGATAGGTATTGCCAGTCCCAGCTACAGCACGGTGTCATGGTAGTGGAGTGTCCCTTGAGCTACAATGCAGTGACATGTGGAATGCCTTCCCAGGCAAGTGGGTTAAAAAGTTTGACATAACTGCATTTTTTTTCCCAAATATATATGACAAATAAATGCTTACTCATATCTTTTTTCACTAAAGAAACAGGGGGAAGGTTAAACTCGCACTCTTTTACTATTGCTGAAGAAAAGCCGTGAGATACACACTTTGTCACTCTTTAAGAAGTATTATGACTTCAAGAGGTAGAGCTTGTGAGTGATTTATGTGAAAAAGAGTAAAGGAATTAATTTACACCTCCATCCTGTGTGCTTTTTTTCTCTCCAGTGTTAGTTAGAGGGCCAGATTCTTTCCCTGTTTACGTAATAGCACTCTTCAGATACAATGCTACACAGACATAACAATTTCTGAAAGTGCTAAATTTTCTTTAGGCAGTTAGTAGGGTTCCTTATCTTGGTGGACAGGATGTCATCAGTAGAGATTCCCTACTTATACGTATTATTTTTCTCCACAATATTATTTCCACTTGCACACAGCTGGTAAACTGTCACAAAATGATGACTATTCAAGAGCTTTAACATATGCATTAAATACAGGAAAACCTGTAACACCATAAATAGTGTGAAGAAGTTAAAAAGTTATCTTTCATCACAGATGCTGCTAAAATTTTGTCACTGAAGGATTTCAATATATCCGAAACATCACAAGCCCAATTACCAAAGCTGTAGTTCTGAAGTAGACTTTGTGCCATAATGGCCAAAGGAGTTATTTAAAGCACCTACAAAATGTGATTAGGAAGTTAGCTGAAGCTGAATAAGAGTGAGGTGTATTTTCAGTTAAGTTCTGTGGCAAGAATTCTAAACTATTTGTGGAAAAAACAATAACTTTTGGCACTTTGGTAACTATGTTACTTTTTCATTACTGGTATCTAAATTCAGAAAATAATGCATTTTCAGTGATTCAGACTATTCTCTTAGTTATATACCAACTCGAATATTTAGAAATTGAAATGAATATTACCTGTGTTCAGTCAATGTTATGTGTGGTAATGGAGCTCTGTGAAGACTGGCTGGAAAGTTGGCAGGTAATAAAAATTTGTCCCCTTTTGCGTGAGTAGAGTACTGCGTCTGACAAGACGTCGGAATTGTTTTCTACTCTGGCATGGATAAAAATTGAGCCCTACTGGTTGAGGGTGGTGCTCATCTTTGCAGGGGGATTGAAACACTTTGGTAGCAGCTGCTGCAAGCTGTGCTTTCATGTTGCTAAACCCTGGAATCATTTGTTTTTTCCTGAAGATTTCTCATGGTACTTTAGGGCTCTTAAGTTTTTATTCTTTTCCATTCATCATTTGTAAATTAATGAAAATTATTTTTTCCAGCATTATTTGTTTTCTACTGAATTAATTAATCAACTTGTCTCTCTTTATGTCTTTCATTTAGTCAATTGAAATTCTTGCATATCAGATGAATTATTTTGATTACTTTGTGCTTACAGTCCCTGACAGTGACACTTTGTCAGCTACTCTAATTCAGTTATTGCCACATAATTTTCTGGGTTCTTTCTGTGCTGTAGTTTTTAGTTAGTTATCTTTGATTCTTGGTCTATCCTCTCATATCATTCTCATATCTTGGTCATCCTCTCATATCATTCACTAACCTGAATGTAGAATGGATTGAAACTTATAACCTTACTGTTTAACACTTAATTGACAAATTAAAAATAATTCAAATTTATTTGAATAATGTAGGGATCACTTCAAGAAACAGAGTAAACCAACTTCTCTATCATGGTGATTTCATTGAACCAAGGCTTTGGTTTCTGTCTAACTGAAGGGACAGGTCTCAATTTTCTGTGATTCCACTCTGATCAAGATGTAGGCTTGTGACTTGAAGGCAATAGGAGCCTCTGAACGCACTACTAAAAATATAATTGTTTATTCTCTACTCTGGTACAGAAAAGGTCATAAGTTCCTATTCGAATGTGCATTACTTGTTGGCTGATGATTCCATCCATATATACACACTGAAATTTAAAAAAGATGGTGGAATTGAAGGACAGACATCTTTCTGGTCTGTATTAAATTGCTCGGGCTGGCGCAGGGAGAAACCCTGGGCTAATCAGATATGAGAGTGTAATGTATAGGGAGTGCTTCCAGCATGATTTTCAGGTTCTGCTCAGTGTTGTGGAACAGTTTGAAGTGAGTGTGCCTTGCTGACATCTCTGTAGTCTGTCTTAAAACCTAAGATGAATGAAATGGTCTTTTTGCTCTTAATTTCTATAGCACTTCATTAACTATTCAATCCAGTCAGCTAGTCTGTTGACTAACAGAGGACAGTATCAAAACTACTTCTGCAATCCACTGCTGATTCTTTTTTAGCTCATAAACTTACTTTATTTTATGATCAGTTTTCTTCTGTGAATAGTAAACCAATTATGCAAAATTACCGAATGGCGCAAGAACTTTAAGCATTTAAAATTGAATGAATTATTTGGATTTATTTTGTTATTTTCCTTTTCTATGATATTAGATTTCTTACCATTATCATTAACTTCACTGCTGTATTTATCAATATCGAAAGATCAAGTTCTTTCAAGTCACTGCTAATATTCCTAAATGGTTTCTAATTATCTACTGATTACCTTACTGACAGTTCATATATTATTCCATTTCGGGGTATTTTTTGTGTCTCTGAGGAACTTAGAGATGTGCAGGCATCTTAACAATTCCTATTGTCAATAATGTACAGGATCTATTGAACAGTTCTCTGTCCTAGATGATGTCCCAATTGGTCTGGTCTTTTCAAGGTCTTTTCAAGGTCCTGATTTTCTCCGTAGACTATTTTATCAAAACTTTACATATGTTCACATAGCATTAGTATATACATCCTTGCCATACATATATACATTACATCCACCAGTAATATCTCTTCCCACATTGTTTCCTGTTCGGTGTAATATACAAAGACTGGCATTAGACTTTCTACTAAACAATGGAACTGCCTAAATAATTTCATGCAGTTACTTAATTTGTCCTCTCATACTTTTATAACATCCAATTTCTTCCGTTTTCATCTGCTGAAAAGGCTTGTCCAAGATCTGTCTCAGTTTTTCCCCTTCAGTCATAGTATCAGTATCATATGTATGCATATAGTCATAGGCATATATGTGTATGAGTATATAAAATTTATTTACATATACAGATATTATATACAAAATACCACCAGGAAGTCCCCCAGGAAGAACAATCTTGTATATATCATGTGGTACATTGTACTCATGATATTACTTTTCTGTTGCAATGCCATAGAAATACGTATTCGAATCAATGAGAAACTTTAAATTAAATGTACATAATTATCTTTGGAGTTTCCTGACTCTTATTGTTCTGCTGTAAACTCCTTGGATGGCTGCAGAAAAGACTAGAGCTAAATGGAAGACTAGACTCTTGACAGTTCCCATGTTGCCCTCTTTATCTATTATGAAAAAAATAAAGTGCTCTTTTTGTGCACATGACTGATTTCATTCATCCACTTTGAAATATATATAAAGCTTCAGTGAGAGTTGCTGGATGCCCTTGAGCGGTGTCACCGGTTTGGCCGAGGTAAAACAC
>NW_010427441.1:89266-90487 GCF_000710305.1 Buceros rhinoceros silvestris | reverse complement strand
TAAATTATGAATAAATTTTCGCTGTCAGGATTTCAGACTCTGTGCTCTGATCAAAAAGTTTCCAAATGTGTTCTCTCCCCACTTACTCAAATGCACATGTGTGCGTTTCTGCTCCTGATTTTATTTTACTTTATTTTATTTTGATGAATTTTTTACTCCACCACCAACAAATACTGTGTTTGCTCTTGACGGTCACCAAGGGAGAAAACTTCTGAAATCCTGCTCAAACACTTCACTTGCAATCAGGGCGAGCACTAAGAGGGTGCTCTGCACTGCCACAGCCCCTCTGGTGCTGGGATGGGGAGTGGGAGGTGGGGAGAGGGGTGTAGAGGAAGAGGGAGGATGGATGGAGCTGGGGCAAGGTGGGCTTGACGTGAACCAGCAACCCCGATGCTAACCAAGGTAGCTCGCAGTGTGCAAGTGGTTTCTTGAAAGTCTTTGCAAAGGTCTGAGGTGTAAATCCTTTGAAGAACTGGGATCCAGTGAGCGATGTCTGCTTACTGGTTGCTTTGCATCCCCTTGTCTGCATGCCCAAGCTTCCAAGTGTGCGGGTTTTGTGTCTAGTTCTGCTCTGGCTTTTGGTGCTCAGGTGCAGGTAGGGACCTGATTCCTTACAGACAGGCTTTCCTGAGCTGCCCGAGACTGCTGCCCGGCAGCACGTCCTTGGGCCGCTCACTGGACTGGATAAAAGGGACTTTATTAGCCTTCCCTTCAGAGGATGACAGGGGCAATCACTCTTGTAGATTTTAATTAAAACGTTTAATTAAGCACAGTTCTAGCAGACAGAAAAGTTAACGCTGATCCTGGCCGAGGCCCCAGACTTGGAGTTAGCAGAGGCGGGGGAAGAGGAGGAGGTGGGCGCGGAGGAGATGCATGAGGCTGCCGTCAGTAGTGTTACAGGACTCCTCCAAGAGCCACAGGAAGGGCGGGAACCAACCGCGGTTGCAGTGACACGGGCATGTGCTGGGTATTGATTTCTCTCCGGTGCCGATTAGTGGGGAATGGCGGCTTCCTTAGATCTCCTGCTGCTGTAGGCTGGTTCTTGGCCTCTTTCGCGGTGCTGGCTCATCTTCTTCAACCTGAGGTGCGCTGCAACCCCCAGGTCCTTCTCAGCAGCTCTCCTGCTCAGCTAGTACCTTCCCAGCCTCTACCAGTGGGGGGGATTATTCTGTCCCAGGTGCCAAGCTTGGCAGTTTTCCTTGCTTAATGCCATAGACGCTC
>NW_010427441.1:86255-89134 GCF_000710305.1 Buceros rhinoceros silvestris | reverse complement strand
ATTTTGAAGAACGCAGCTGCTCCTGCAAAAACAAATCCCTGAAGTGTGTTGAGGTTTGTAAAAGTCTCACAGATAACAGTGGCTGAAGTGGCAGAAGAGTCAAGGAAACTTCTGGACTAATTGGCTACTGTTAATTGTGCTAGAACAAAACGAAGATCAGCAAGACAAGACCAGTCTGTGCTGGGTTTGGACTCGTTTTGCCCTTTGTCTTGGAAGCACAGGTCTTCCACGCAAATACATCCGTGACTTTAAAAAAGCGTCAGAAATTCTTGAAATAGACTGTGGGGAAGGAAGGAGGGAAAAAATAAATCAGTGCAGTGTACAGCCTTTCTCCAGGGAGCAATTACCAGCCCAAGAAAAAGCTGTTGGTGCTCTCCTTCCTTAAACGCCTTTCCATGTGTGTGCATCCTCTGCAGCTCCCTTCCCGCAGGTCCCCCAGCAGCAGGTACAGGAAGAGCTGCCAGCATGGGAAGGGACCACTTAGCTCCTCCAGAAAGCTCCCCCCGCCATCTCTTATCATCCAAGGTGCTGTGTTAAAGCCCCATCTCTTTCTTTCAGGCTTTGGGGAGGGGATGCTCCCAGGAGGGTTTGGGCTTTAGTTACAACTTTTTTGAGTTGTTACTTCAACTGGTGGCCAGGATTATTGAGAAGCTGATAAGCTTCTCAATAATATTAATAAAAAAAAAAAGTAATCCATGAGAAAGCTGAGATTACAGGGGACTAGGAGGACTGAGAGGACCGGTGTTAGCAACTGGAGAGCAATGTGGTCTTGTTATCCAGTTAACACCTGGCCAGCAGGAGCCCCAGGGTGAGTGGCCGAGGGTTCTGAAGATAGTGGTTCTGTGTGAAAAGCCAGGGTTCACCCCAAGTCGAGGATGCAAACTGCTGCCACTGGTTCCCTGGTTAGCACTGGTGCCGAGGTTGGCCATCTCCATCTCAGAGGCAGGCTCCTCTGCATCCCCTCTCCGTGGCGATCGCTGACGTGTTTATTTCTCTGATTAATGAACTCTGCAAATTAACCTCCACGCTACTCTATAATTGCTATTAAGGCTTCAAAAATCACTTAAGCGTTTCCGGCGCTTGCGAGCCCATTCCGTTCGGCTGGCCAGCGCGGCGTGCTGATTGCAGGGAGATAGAGCCCGTCTCCTGACCTCCACGTTTACAATTAATTATTGCATTCAGCACCCAAATTACCCCGGTCGCCACGTGCTCAGCTTTATCTCTCTGCACACACAGGCTTGGCTTTTAATTAAAGGCCCTTCAAATTAAATGAAAACAAATTCAATTATTGCCTCTCATTGGAACGGCTCACCGCATCTCCTGACTACACCTCTTTACAGAGAACCTGGGGAGCACTGGTCTCCCATAATCCAGTCTCACTAAATTTGCTGGTCTGCTGTTTTCCTTATCAGTTGAGCTGTTCTCTCACTGCTGGGTCAGACGTGGGCTTGGCTTGCAGAAGAAGCTGAGTTTTAAATGGTATTTAGCCCTCTCTTGTCTGCACGTTCCTATCATTGCCCTTCAAGGAGAAGATGCACTTGTGTGCTGCGGAGGGGTGGGACCATCATCATTAGTCTTCATCTGGGCTCCAGTGGAAGGTAGAGGACCCCCAAAATGAGGGTTTGGCCTCCTCGGTGCTGGATGCCTGCTGCCGGGCAGTGGGATGGTCCCTCACCCAAGGGGACTGTAGTGTTCAGAGCTGTATGTTCAACCGTGGAGTCCTCCAAACACCACGTCTTCTCAAAGGGGAAAGTGTCTTGTGGGAACAAGGGCAGAAATTTTCCAGAAGCAATATGACTTGCGTTACTGTAGCTGTGGAAGCATCACGAGTTAGCTTTATTTCCGATGGCCTTCGCAGTGGCAAAACACAAGTGGCTGAGGAGGTTTCACAGCAGGTGGACCCCTGGGAGAGCTTGGCCCAGGCAGCAGCTGCTGGCTAGAGATGAGCTTCATTTAACCTAAATAGTGCCTTCTAACTAGTGGGTGCCTTTCCAAGTGATGTTCTTGTCTCCCCACTCCATCTGCAGCCCTCCAGCCAGGGTTTCTTAGCTAGCAAAGCGTCTCTCTGTCCCACACTGTAGTGATCCCCTAGAAAGCACTTGTTCAGTTCCCATGTGAAGGAGAGAGGGAGAATGTGGCTCTGTCTCATTCGGTCTGAGTTATTATTTTTTGTCCCTTTGCGGAGTTAGTGCCATCATCTGTGCTGGCAGGAGCTGGATGCGGAGGGGGAAACCATCCAGCACACGGAGGAGGGGAAACCAAAGTCACGAAGCATGCCCAAAATCCAGAATGATAATTATCATTTGGGGTAGGACTCTCTGGTGGTGTAAATCAGCAAAAGCTCCGCAGCTTTTTGCCAAGGAACATCAGCGGGTGGTCAGCCTCGTTAGCTTCGCCTGTGGAAACCCTTCCCTGGCTGGCAGGGGCTGCCCAATGCCCGGCGAGGGGCAGGTGGTGGGTGAGGGCACGGGCACCGCGCAGCAATTCCACGTGCCGGTGAGTCGGGGGGATGCTCTGCTGGCACGGGCTGTGCTTTCCTGAGCAGCCAAACTCCTCATAACTCTCCCGCTGTGCCGAGCCTCTCCGTGTGCCGCTCTGTTCGGTAATAACAGGAGATTATATTGCTCTTTAAAAGGCCGCAGTGATCTCTTTTATTTTGCTTGCAGCCAAGCACGGCTGCCTCGCGGTGATTGAAGGTTAGGCTGCTGTGACCGCCTGCTCTCCCGTGCCGGGGCCCGGCTTTCCCTTTCATCTGGGCTCCGCCGAGAGCTTTCCCTGCGTCCCTCGCTCATGGCCGGGTTCTTTGCTCACCCGTGATGCGATGTCACCAGGGCCACCACTGTGACATCTATTTTCCCGGGTCTGCATAGGGGGTGGAT
>NW_010427441.1:77997-85907 GCF_000710305.1 Buceros rhinoceros silvestris | reverse complement strand
CTGCAGCACCTCCTTAGTGGCTGTGAGGAGTTTTGCTTTTCTTGCCCTGCTTGCTTGGCTCTGACCAGTGCAAAGGCATCTTGGTGACGTGAGCAACCTGCCTGGCTTTATAGTCGGAGGCAGGCGTGGGCTGGCTTCGCTCGCTCCGGTGTGCTGGGAGCGAGCTGCAGAGCGAGTGAGAAGTGCCTGTGAATAACCACGATGCACACAAGGACTCTGTCCCTCTGCAGCCTCTGGAAAGGGAGGGGAACCCGTGGGAAGGGGAAATTCAAAAGCTGGGAGGAAGGGAGGTGAGGGAAAGGGTGGTGGGGATGGGAGGAGAGGCAGTGTGGATGGATGCACGGGAGGGGGCTGGAGAGGAACAAGCATGGAGAGCTGGAGCAAGCTCATCTTGCTTGCCCGCGGGGTGCCTGGGTGGAGCGAGACGGCTCTGTTGGCATTTAATTTGTTGCTGGACACCGTGTCCTGTGGCTCGCTTGACTCCTCGGGGTGATGGCAGAGCCCGTGCCTCTGGGTTGAGGAGCAGGGCAGGTTTCAAAGCCAGGCATTGCTTTGTGGGTGTGGTTTTTTTTTTTGCTACCACCTGGCGTTTGGGCAATTATTAGTCTAAAGCAGTCGTGGAGGATTTTCTGCTTCAGTTCACGAGTTCCCCCTTGCTGCACAAGCACTCTGGTGGGGAACTGATTTTCTCTGTGATGTTCCCGCAGCTGCTGAGATGTCAGCTTGGTGTCTGGGGTTTCGCAATGAATGTCTCTTCCCAATCAAAACCATCTGGAGTGCTTTAATAACACGGGGTGAGATCCCAAAGTAACACTCCTCTTGCGGCCGAGGATTAAGACTGGGCATCAGGGTTTGTGTCCGAGGGAATCGCATTCTCCCCTACCCACAGCATCTTTCCATCAGCAGATCTCAAGCTGTGTTAATCCTCCACGGTGGGATCAGAATCCTCGGGCTGTAGCTGAGGGAAATGGGGCACAAGGGGAGAAATCACTTGTCTGAAGATAGGTGGTCGGAGCGGAGCCTCAACTCCCCTCAGCTCTGTGCCAGCCCTTGGCTTTTCATTAAATGAATGCAGTACAGTGAAGAAAACACTGTGCTGAGCATTAACGGGCTGTGCTGAGCGTTAATGGGCTGCGCTGTGTGGTGGGAAGCCCAGAAGTGCTGTTGCAGCCCAGGGATGCAGCAGAGGGTTTTTATCAGGCTTTTTTTTCTGAAGGTTTGCAGTGGGTGGAAGAAACACAAAGGTCTGAGTTCACGTTTGACTGCAGTCAGGTGCTTTTTATATGCAGTGGGGGAAAAAAAAAGTTATTAGGCATTTTGGAAAGCATTTGTTTTGGGCATGCATTTGCCTTGAGAGCCCCATTACTGAGTGTGAGCCCATACTTTGCAGTGCAGTGATGGCAAAATATGGTTTATAGGCCTAATGGAGCAAATTTGTCACTGGAGCAAGGAGGTGTGACTCTACTCAAGTTGGCAAATTGTCCCCCTGTTTCTGCAGACGGCTGGTTTTGATTTCCTTTTCCCCCCTTTCCTCCGCCATCCATCATCATTCAGCGCTTGCCGCAGTGATTTCCCCAAAGTCATCTATCCCGAGGCTGTACCATTAAGGCGCAGGCTTTGGCGTGATGGGCTTGTTTGTTCTTGGAAAGCTATAAATATTGCTGAAGTAATGGCTCAGAGGATGAAGCTGGGCCTTTTTGGGGTGTCTGGGTTGCAGGGGGCTGAAATCTAATTAAATAAAATAGATAGCTAACCAAGCTGGTTTGATGCTGTGAAAGGAGTGAAAGTTGGGCAGGGTTTTACCTCCATCTCCATCAAAAAATGTTACTGGCGTGTGGGTGCTGAGGTCCCTGAAGAGAAGCTGTGGATGAGAGATGCGGGAGGGTAGCCTGCCCTTAGTCTGGATGTCCTTATCCCAGCAGCATCAACCCCCCTCTTTTTATTTAAGATATCTTCTCAGAGACCAGAAACAAAATTCTCTTAACTTACCAACCCTCTGTTGTGGGCAGAGCAAGTATGTCGTGGGAGCTGGCAGCGTGGGACGGTTTGCCTGGCTCTGCTGTGAATGCTGGTGATGGATGCCGAGGAAGGGGGTTGACCCAGTGGGCAAGAGTCTGGATTCCCTGGGTAATTTGTTCGTGGTGAAGGATTTGTTCGGCTTGGTGTGGGTAGTGGTGTGCATTGCCTGGGAGGTGGCTTTTCCAAGCTGCATGAAGGACCTGCAGACACCCTGCCACTGAGGCCAGGTGAAGGCGCGTGTCGGTGTACTTGTGAAATGCTGCTCTTCCTGGCCTCCCCTTGCCACCCAGTGGCTCCTTCTGCTGAGGACGGAGCAGCTTGCTGAGGACTGAGAAATGCCGTGAAACGCAGAGGATGGCACTGCCGCGGCTGCTGGAGAGGGAGGATGTGGGTGCAGAAAGCTGGGTTTTGGCTCCTTGCTGCTGATTGACTTCTTTTACCACTGGTGAGCAGAGGCTAACTGTTGTTTGTAGCCACCCTCATCCCTTGCTTTATTAGCCCAAAAGAGCGAGTGGACATGAGATGGATAGCTCTGTGGTGACAGCCATGGCGCTGAAGGTATTTTTGCTGTGAGAGACAGTGATTATACAAGGGGTTTTGCTTTTGCCATCCTCCCAAGCCCATAGTCCGCAGCTGTGTAGTGAAGCAGGGAAGAGAGATAAGATGGAGAGAGAGTGGAGGCCAGGAACGAGTTAGACCTGAAATAGAGTGTTTTCCTTGAAAGAGGCTGTTTCTGGAAACCCTTGGCTATTAAAATGTGCCGAGGGAAGAACTGAAGCTGTGGGTATGGCACGGGTTTGCATGGGGAGACTGTAATGTAGTAAAGCTTTTAGCAAGGGCTTCTCGGCGAGGCTGATTTGCCTGGAAAGCAAGGAGGTGAGTTTTGCCTCATCCCTGGTGATTTTCCATGATTCATACCGTTTACCTGCGTGGTGAGTCCTGGTGATGCCTTTGAGCATGAGCCCTCGTGTGAGGGATGCACGTACATGGGTTTACATCACGCTAAGTAAAAGCAAAGCCAAGAAAATCTTCCCACTGAGCCCAAACTCTTAATTTTTTCTGCCCAGCCCGAATGCTGCCCAAGGCATGGCTAAGGTTAAATCTTTCCTTTTCATCCCCGTCTTCTGTGAAGACTGGACGACTTCGCTAAGTGTGATTGGAGCAGTTTGTTTTTAAGCTCCACATAAGCACTATGCTGGATTTATAGCGTTTTCATTCTTTCTGAATCGACCCACTGGGAGCCATTAAACTTTTATTGCTCTCTGCAGTTGCCTGGCCAGAGCGGGATAGAGCAGCCCTGCTGCTGGAAACACTCCGTCTTCAGCTGCTGGGGTTGTGTTGGAGAAGAGGGACACTGGGGAGAGGCTTTCCTACATGTAGGGTCACCCAGGGCTTTGCTGCTCAGCTCTGAGGTGCTTTGGCTGCAGTGGTCTTGTAGTTCTCGGCAAGGCAGAGGAAGATGCCTTGCCTAGGTCCTCCCCTAGGTGTGGAGAATGGACTGAGGGTATTGGTGCTCATTGTTAAAAGCTGGGAATGTGGGAGATTGAAGACTAGGATTTTTGCTGCATCCTTGGAGTACCCAGTTTATGGAGTACTCAGGGCAGCCTGCCTCACGCGGTAAGCCTTGCCTGTGCCAGTGAGGACCTTCTGAGGATGCCCAGAACCACTGCTGGGGGTTTGCGTGGGGATGTTGCGTGGTGTCATGTAGGTGATTGAAGTTGGGATGTTTCCTGCCCGGGAGAGAGGGACCAGGCTAGGAGCAGAGCTAGATCAAACTGAGAAGGTAATCCCTGACCTGGGTCTCTCGTGTCTTAGCTGCTGTCCCTCAAATGCAGCAGCTGAAAACCTTTTTGGTAGGAATTTGTCTTGGCATTGCAACCTCTATCTCTTGTCCCACTCTCCTTCGCTGCACCCAGACCTTCATCACCGCAGGCTTTCTCTCCAGCAAGGCGCTTCTACAGGAGTAACCTCTGCTTCTGGGTTGAACTTTCTGCAGCCCTTTCCTCGGGGTCCCACGAGAGCCCTCCTTCAAGCTTGAGTGCATTGGGTCAGGATCGACCACCCTGGGGCTCCAGTATTGAAACTGAAACATTGGGCAACCGGAGTTCTGCGAACAACAATTGAACAGCCCCAGCGTGGACTCTTTCTCCTGAGGAAGGCAGGTTTCCATTATCCTCCTGTAGCTCCGAGAAGGCCAGGCTGGGGTACTTCTGGCGGTGTGTTTTCTAATTTAATTACTTATCCTTGTCTCAAATTGTTTATGGTACACTGGGCTATTAAATGTGCCATAAGCAAATGGCTCTTGAAAGAGGAAGAGGATTTATTTGTTTTAGCAACTACTCCAACAAAAGTCTATTTCCTCAGCTAATTAAGATTCCATTCGCTAATTTAAATGTTATGCTAATTAAAGCATAATTCTGAAACTGTAAAAAGGAACTTAAAAAAAGGGGGGGGGGAGAAAGAAGCAGCAAGTAAGAAAGAAAGCTCATTGGCCTTTAGGAATTACATTAAATTTATTGCGTTGTTGTAACAATGGTGAGCAGAGTAATTATTTCATTTGCCTCTCATGTGCTGTTCATGCTGTTGCTTTTATTCCTTTCCACCCCATTCTGGCACTTCATCTCATTAACACCCATTCTCTCCCCTCTAATGGGCATTATCTCGCGACAGTTTAAGATGAATTGTGAGCGTGATCCTCGTGTTTCCCGGAGAAGGGCCACACGGAGGGTATTTGAGCTTGTTTATCTTTCAGCCCAAGCTGAGACAATGTTGCGTGGCCAAACTCGCTTATGGAGTTACATTGTGCTCACTTTAATTAAAATATAAATAATCTAGTTTTGGGGAGAGAAGAAAAACAAGAGTAAAAGGAGCAAGGTCTGTTCTGGTTTGTGTTTCCCTTATTAAATCTCCCTATTCGGGCAGAGACCCGGACTGGCTCCAGTTCTCAGCTCACCTATCGGATTCTTGCCGTGTATCTTAGCAAATAGTATCGCTGAGCTCTTAAAAAGGAGATTTAATTCACTGGAGACTTTGGTAGATTGTTGAGCCGAAACTTAAATACGTTGGGGGGTAGGGCAGACTGCCTTTGAAGCAGGGAAACTGAAGTTGCTGTTGTGGTGTTGGCCGTCAGCTGAATGCCATTGCCCACCTTCAGCCTGGTTGATCACCCCCTGAGGGCTGGCACGGTCCTGGGACAGCCTGGGAGATGTCAGGCTCTGGCTTGAGGTGGGCATCAGAACTGCAGCCCGAGCAGCATCGCCTTGCTTTGATTTTTGCCATGCCTGGTCCGGGCTAGCCACAGGCGAGACTCTGACGTTTGCGGGAGCCTCCGGAGACCGTGATGAAAGGGCAGAGCCGTCTATGAAGTGGAGATGCCGAGTTATTGAGAGCAAGTGTGTGCTTGAACTGGAGAGGAGATAATAAAAGGAGAAAGGAAGAAGAAAGGTGAGTGGGAAGAGACCTGTCTGGGAGGCAAGCTGTGGACACCACCAAACTGGAGGTTGTAACAGACCCAGTTTTATCCCTCTGTTCATCCTCCCTGCAGTTGGGCTCTCTGCTTTCCTCCAGGTCCCACTTTGCCCCCCAGCCCTGGGATGTGGGAGCTCCCCCAACTGCTGTGGCTTCTCCCACTCCTGACTGCTCCGTCTTGGGGGAGAGGGTTTGCACGAAGTTGCTTTGTAGTGTTGTCTTGCTGTGTTAATATTATTAATAGTGACAAACAGGCAGGAGTTCATTATTTGGCTTTAATTTATGGATTTGGGGTTTTTTTTAAGAGGAAACCAATTAAGATTCTCTGATGAGCCCTCCGGCTCCCAACAGCTTTGGGAAACGCTTTCCATGAACCGCAGTCTGCAGCCAATACCTTTGTGTGTTGTCCTGATAAATACATTTGAGTGATGCCTTAATAACCAAAATGCCGCCTCCCCTCCCTCCCCAGCCCTAGTGCTGCTCGCTGCCAACGCCTTGCCTGGCAGCCTGGGCCCCTTGGTAGTAGAGGGTGGACTGGGGCAAACTGGAGTTTGTGGCAAAGCCAGCGTGAAATTCCAGGCAGGGCCAGGTGACTTTCTGCCCTGCTCAGTGGTGTGGTTGGTGAGTTTTTAGCATGACTGCAGAGCTGAGGGATGTTGCCTGCATCACCTTGGTGAGCAGCTTGGGATGCTCCCAGGCAGACGTAGGCACCTTTAGGGTGTTGCGCCTTATCTGTGCAGGGATGGGGCCTGAGGGCTGCTTGTTCCTGGGGCAGCAGTTGGCTCAACCACTTTCCCAAACAGCAGTCCCTCTGTCCACCCCTAGTCCTCTCTGCAGCTGTGCTCCAGCTGTGGAGCATCTCCTCTCCGTCCCAGCTCAACTGGGTCCTTCGGTCCAGACCTACGAGTGGCACCTGCTGTTCCTGTCCTCGTCCACAGATATATTTAAACTTTGATCTTGATGGGAAGTGACTGGTGATACATTAAAGCCATATGTTTTAGATGGAACAGCGAGGACGTGTAAGCTCAGTGATATTCACATCTAGAGAGAGCTGGGAACTTGTAGTGCCACCCACGCTTGGTATTTCTGCTAGCTCTGCGAGGCTTCCACAGCTGCGGAAGGCAGAGTGGGAGCGAGATCTTCTGCTTAAGGGATTTTGTAGAGAGAGATGGATTGGATAGATTTGATGGAAACTGATAGTTTATGAAAATGAATTCACCTGCATCTCAATTTGGTTCTTGATGCCGAGAGATAAAAAAGGGAAGGAAAAAAAAAAGGCAGGAGGGGGAGAGGAAAAACAATCCAAAGTTAATTAAGGTGCAGTTTTGATGTGCTGTGCTGGACCGTTTTCTTTTTAACTGTTCAGCGAGTGGGATCTCTTCATGTCAGTGTGCCAGAGAGGAGAGAGCAAAGCGATGCCGCTGCTCAGGATCTCTCTTCATCTCCTTTGACTGCCTAATTGGCAGCTTAGGAGAATGAAGTGGGACTGTGTCAAAAGAAGTGAGGAGAACCGTATTGGCCATGGGTGCTTGGCAGCAAGAAAAAAAATTGCTCACGATGGCTGTGTTAATCTGTGAGGCTATCGGAAGTTTCCTGCCAGGAGCTGGATGCGGCACTGCTAACTCAGCACCCAGCTGGAGCAGGCTGCCATCTCCACTGCCTGTCACGCCTTGCCCTTGTGTTTGGCCACTGGGAGCTTTGGTGGGGAGCCAGATGTTGGATAAGGATGAAAAAACCCCCCACTTTTCAAATTTCTTTGAGTCACCAGGAAGATGGCAAAACAAAAGGGCTGTTTCTGTGGGAGACAGGGTGGTCAGGGAGGATTGCAGGGGACTGTCCAGCCAAAGTTGTGTGATGAGCTTTGCAGTCCTGGGGAGGGAAACGGGACTGTATCCACCTTGAAGAGCGCAGCAAGATTCACAACCTGCTTTTCAAAGGCTTAGGTGTGCAGAGGTACTGCTGCCCTCGGTGTGCCATGAGGCAGGGTGCAGGCGAGGACCTGCAGCCAACCCATCTGCAGTGAGCATTCAGGCAGCTGTTGGACCTCGGTCCAGGGGTTTCCCGGACAGCTTTCTTTGGGGACGGGGGGAAATCTTGCTTTTTCCTTGGCCTGGATGCTCAGGCAGGGCCTTTCCTTTCTTCCTGTGAAGAGAAAACCCATGAGCAGCCTCCCAACCCGGGGAGCTGGTATAGCCATGTGGTGAAATCTTGCTGACAGGGCAGCAAGGGGTGGAGAGCTGCCTGCAGTATCACTAGAGCAGCGAGATCCAGGAGCTGAACAGTGTTCCACATTGGCACCTATCAATACTCTTATTGCTAAATAACTATTGGCACGGGCAGGCACAGGCAGCTCCTCAAATTTCGCATGACCTTAGGCAAATTACTTCATCTCTGTGCTTTGGTTCCTTTATCTAGACAGCAGG
>NW_010427441.1:63995-77905 GCF_000710305.1 Buceros rhinoceros silvestris | reverse complement strand
GCAGGAATAATAATTTTTATTTTCTCTCAATCCTTGTTGCTCTTTCAATATAAATACAAACTCCTTTGGGCAAGAAGAGGCTCTGGGAACACGTGAGGAGTAGTGAGTGTTTGGAGGTGGTGGTAGGTACGGGAGCAGGACCTTTGAAGAGGGGCTGCGTGCAGCTCCAGAGAGCAATTTTCAAAGGAGGATGGGAGAAAAAAAAATACAAACCACGGAAAGTTGAGAACAAAACCTGTGGGTACATTGAGGCATGCAAATCTCACCTTGGAGCGTAAGCGTCTTTGCCTGGTTAGTTTATCAAAGGGAGGTTAAGAGGTGATTTGTTTGTGGTCTAAGTACTTCTCTGTGGGGGAGAAGTTGCTGAAAATAGACAGGTCTTTAATCTAGCAGCAAAGAGTGTATCAGGATCCAGCGTTGGAAGGTGAAGCTGGACTCATTTACAATAGAAGTGGTGTCCAATTTTTGAAGAGAGCGTAATTAATCATTGCAACGACTTACTCTGACCCACGGCGAGGCTGCCATAACTGCTAAGCTTTAAGCTTAAGGAAGAGGATTCCTGAGGGACTTTCAGGAGCTCCAGGGCAAGTTAGGAGCTTGTGCAGGACCAGCTAGCTGCAGGACCAGCTAGCTGCAGGACCAGCTAGCTGCAGGACCCTAGCATCTGTGGGGATGGGGACGGTGCGGTCCCATGCTGGCTGCTCGCCTTCAGAAAGCTGGGGCTTGCTGGGGTGGGAGGTTTGTCCCGGTCTGGATGTCTGTGCGGTGCTCGACTGTCCCCAGGTGCACAGAGCTGGAGCGGATGCATTAAGCGCTAATCACTGCCAGGCCCCTGGGGAGCAGGAGGGTCATTGTGCTTTTTCTTTTCCTTTAAAAAGAGTTCTTAAAAATCAATATAAATAAATAAAGAGGCCATAAATCTAGGAAGACACCCGTGGCTCCCTCTGGACCCTCCGCTTTGTGGGGATGGGTAGGAAGGGGGACAAAGCACTGACCTGCCTCAGTCAGATGGGAGGGTGATGGGTTGGTGCTGGAGCAGCCAGCATGTACTCCAAAGCTGCAGAAAACAGGACGCGAGGGGGTTTGCAGTGGTGAAGAGATGCTGCATGTACGTTTTGTGTCTGGTTTAAGATACAGGATGTCCCCAGCTGGCTACTCTCCAGGGAGAAAGCCTGGCTTTAGGAGTATATTTTAGTTTGGAGGCAGAGGCAGTGATTGCTTGACAATCAAGACCAAGCCAAGGCAGACCTAAATAGCAGTCCCTTGTCTTTGCTGCCCCTTAACTCATCAGGCCAGTTTTGCTTTTGCAGTGCCTGAGCTTGCAGCTTTGGGGGCATGTGTTACTCCCAGTCTAATTTACTTGTGCTGAACAACATCGCCTGCATGCGCCGTGGGTGGAAATGATGGGCATATTTCTATAGGGGGATCCGTCCAGGCTTTCTCTTCTTGCTCTCTGCTTCTCGGCAGGAGGGGTGTTTTCATTTGGAAACATCCTGCCTGTCTCCAGACCTCAGGGTTAATAGGGAAGTGCATTGCCCTGCTGTTGAAAGCTAGCTAGGCAATCGTAGATGAGTGGGGAAATGCAGTGCAGCGGGTCAGCTCCAGCGCTCCTTCATCCACGGCTGGTGGCACAAGCTGGTTAAAACTCTTCCCAAGGGGCAATATAAAGTACAAGGTGCTTTGTGTTCTCTCTCCTGCCCTGACCAAACAAATACTATCTTGGGCAAGTAAAGCACACGAGCTAGTTGACTGACGCAGCAATACCTTTACCTGAAACATGTGTTGTCATCTCCGTGGTGCGTACCAGAGCAGCAGCTCTGCCTTGGCAAGAGGGGGAAATATTTACACATGGCATCTCCACATTTATAGCAGCAGGTGCTCGGGGTATCCTTGCTGGGTCCCTGGGAGGAGAATCCATCTCCCAGTGTGCCTGGCGTGATGTCAGCAGCTTGCATGGCTCTTGTTCCCATTGACTTCCCCTTGCCCCTCGCGGGAGGCTGTTTGTCTGTCCGTGGCGCGGAGGAGCTCTCTTGGGCTGGCCACCGCCTGGTTTTGCAGCAAGAGCTGCTCTCCCTGGTAATCACAGGCTGTTAGCAGCCTGCAGAGGGTAGCCCGGCTCGATACCAACACTGCAAGGAGAGATAATGGTAAATAACCAGCAGCTATTGGTGAAGGTTTGAAGTAAAATAAATGGATCCAATTTTCAGTCTTTATTTTTTTTCTTGCTCCGTCCTTTCTTCCAGTGTGACAGGAGAGCAGCTGGGGCTGATGCAGCCACAGCGGGGCTGGGGAGCCCTGCACCCAAACTGAGGGTGCCCTCTCTTACTTGGGTCCCCCCCCCAGGTTTCAGGTTTTTGAGGGGGAGGCAAACAAAACAATCTGACTTCTTGTCAGGTAAGCTGGAAAGATGATGCCTGATTGCTGCTAAGTGGATGGAGGAGGGGAAAGGGGGCTCAAAACGTCTCCTAACGACTTAAATAAGTCTTTTCCCTAGTCGCACTGCCTACACATAAACAAGATGCATTTTCAACCTGTTCTTTCTCTCTCCTTGGCGTCACAGTGGCAGTTTTTGCGAGAAGTCCTTGTGGGCTGGTGG
Source organism: Buceros rhinoceros silvestris (assembly GCF_000710305.1). NCBI lineage: Eukaryota > Metazoa > Chordata > Aves > Bucerotiformes > Bucerotidae > Buceros > Buceros rhinoceros. The sequence continues at coordinate 75,309 of NW_010427441.1, read as the reverse complement.
TAGCACTGCGGTGGTGGGAGGTGAAGGGTCCCTGTGCCCCGCGGAGGCTGCGGGAATTGCTCTGGGTGCTGCTCACTGACCTCTGCTTGAGGCTTTGAAATCAGTGTGATAAAAAACATCATAGTTTCTCACCTTGCGCCTCCTCCTTGTCAAAACAGAAGCATCTCTTGCAGGACCTCATCCCGAGCTTAAATATCTCCAGAAATTCCTCTGCAGCAACTCGCTTTTCTGTTTTGTTCTGCTGTCAGGCTGCTTTTCTACCTTCTCAGTGTTGCTGCCCACTGGTTTTGAGGAAATGGGAAGATGCCATCCCGATTGCCGTGGTGAGGTTTTCTGTCACGCCCTGGGATTGCATGTTCCTGGTGGGGAAGAGGAGATGCAGGAACTGGTCCTACCATTGGCATAGGACAAGGGAGGCTGAGGACCCCCTTGTCCTTTTGCGTGGTGTTTCTGGGGCCAAGCTGAGGTGCTGCCTGGAGCCCGGCGTGCCCTCAGGGGTCACGCCAGCCCCTTCCAGCTCTGCTCAGTTTCCCGAGGCTCAAGAATGACAAATATGCAGAGGCACGGTTTAATTTAACATGCAACGCACTGGCTCATTAAGTGGTTGCTCGGAGGAAAGAGAAAGCCTTGCTGACAGCCCCGTCAGCTTGGCCTCTGAAGCATCGCTGGCAGGAGCAGGAACTGAGGAGATGACTCACGGCCGAGCACAGCTTGATGGCAAGTGTGTTTCCGACGCTGTGACGGGCTTCTTCCTCGCTGCCTGGTGCAGCGTGTGCCGAGCAGGGATGCAGAGGCATCCAGAGCTCAGCTCGTGCTCAATGACACGTCCTGCTCGGCTGTCTGGGCAAGCAGGAGACTTCCGAAACTTCCCATCCTTGCTGTGAATCCTCGGTGGTGTTGAGGACATCATGTGCTGCAGAGCGAGGTCGTTGCGGCGAGCTGCGGTGTTGTCCTGTCTGTATCTGAGTGTTGCTTGGGGGGGCTTTTGGGGCTTTTTGCAGAGATGCTGCATGTGTGGTACCCACCACCAAGGAGTCCCCAGGGACAGCTGCCTGCAGGGGCATCAGCCCCATGGCAAGAAGGTTACCTGAGTGTGGGGCCCTGCCAGGGCTGCGTGGTATCTGCTTTCAGCCCTTCAGAAAGACAAGGGGAGTTGGTAAATCAAGTATCCTAGGGAAATCTCAAACAGCAAGGTCACCTCCACAAAGAGTCAAGATGGAGAGGCCCTTGGGCACCTTTTTACAGCTAAAAAGTTCCTCAGCTTAGAAAAAGCAACCTTGCCGACCTTCCCCACCTCGTTCTCGGAGGGGAAGAGCCCAGGCGGCTCTCATGGCTGTGGTGAGCGATGCCCAAGCCCTTTTCTTCTCCCTCCCTTTGAAATATGCGTTTCCATAAAGCTAACCCCTCTCATCTAGGGCAGCTTCTGCTGAACACTCGGGGGGAGATGAGAAGAAAAGGGTCTTCTTGCTCTTCTTTAAGGCCCCTCTCTCACCTTTTCTTTTTCCTTGAGCCTTGGAGTGAAATTCCGTCAGGGCTCTGTGAAAGAGCGCTCACACAAGACTCTAATTTCAGGTGTGAATATGGAGACGGTTTTCATTAGGAAGCATATGGTGTTAAGGTTAAAAAAAAGAGATGAAGTTTGACAGCCAGGAACAAAGCAATGAAATAGTAACTACAGGTGGGCAAAGCCTCCAGCAGCGTTTGCAAACAACAAAACCAAGCCGGGGCAGTTCACATCCAAGTGTTATTGTTACTTATTAGAGTTGGTGGAAAATTTAACAGGGGAAGAGTTTTCTTGACAGAAACTTGGGTTTTCATCAAAAGTGAAATTTCCATGCAAAGTGTTCACCTTCAGCGGGAAATTTTGGCATCTGGTAGGAGAAAAGCAATAAAAAACCAAGTCAAAAAGCAGCTGAGGAATTTATATGCCAAGTGGTGGATGAAATCCCTCCCCGGTCGCTGGTGCAGGGTGCTGGGCAGATGCAGACTGCAAGGGTCACTCATGGATTATGGGGTGGTTGGTCTCTCAGGCTGCTCTGAGGAGTAGCTGATCTGACCTTCAGCTCAGGGGATGCAGGCAGCTGGCTAAATCCCTGGTATCACACACCGGTCTGATCTTCCTGTTAAAGCACCTCCATCTCGAGTTAAATACACAGCAATTTCCCCACCTATAAGAACATGTTTTCTTGCTCCTTTCCTTTGGGACTTTGTGGAAGTCTTCTGCTTCCTCATCTGATGCTTGATTATTGTTTGGAAGCACTGCCTGATGGGTAGAGATTTGGACTTGGACGTCTGAGAGGCAGCTGTTCTCTAGAACATCTTTTATTTCTCTCTGCCTAGTAAAATGGGGTTAAAGATATTAATATTCTTGGTGAAATACTGGGGGAGATGCTGATTAAAAGCACAAGATGGGAGGTAGATCATTGCTGCTGGAGCGTTGCGTCCGGCCTCTCATCCCTCCTCGGGGCTTTGGGAGAAAGTCGAGCTTGGGAGCCGAATGTCATTGCTGAGGCTCTGCTTTCTTCTCTGTTCTTTGAATTCTGGGTCCCGAGCGGCATTGCAATTTATGGTGAATATTTTATACCTCCAAATGATGTTTTGTGGGATTCCGCTCGTCTCGCCTGCTGTGTCTCCGTCAGTCTCGGAGGACGGCTGCCTTTGTTGTACGTGTCAAGCTTGACGAGGCGCCGTTTTTCCAAATGGATAATTCTGTTCCTTTGCCATCGAGGAAATTGTTTCCTTCCTGGAAAGGCTGCTCTGTCGCTTCAGCAAGGCTTTGGCTGCCAGTGAGTCGACTGGAGAAAATATGTCAGATGACTGTAGATGACCTTGAGAAAAGGCGTGGGTGGGTGTGCTGAGGGGGTGGCTTCCTTCTGTTTATTCACGGTCCCTTTTGCAGCTTGTTGTGACTAGGAAGAGCTTCAGTGCAGGGGGGAAGAAGGCAGATGTGTGGGTTATCGAACCCTCGAGGTTGTTGCCCTCCCTGCCCTCCTCACTTCCCATTAGCAGGCAAGGCAGTATGGAGAAGGAGGCAGTGCAGGGGTGGCAGGTTTCTGCCCCAAAGGGAGAAAGCTCAGGGACTTGAAAAAAAGAAAAATTGAAAAGCAATATGTATTTAAATGGGAAGATAAACGGCACGAGAAACAAGTCACCAGAAAGACCCAAGTCAGGAGATCAGATTGGAAGCGTGCTGCTCATCTTCCAGTTTCAGCTCTTACCTGCTGCCTGGAGCTAGATAAAACGGGCTTGATGTTGCACGTGTCAGGCCAGCGATAGCGGAGCTGGTCCCGTCGTGCACCCCTGCAATGCAGGAGGGAGATGGAGCCCGGCCAGCACCGCTCGCTGCCCTAGAGGCTGGAGTGCTGCGCTCTGCAGGTGGCTGCACCCCAGCGCCCTCACCACTCTGCAACGAGCTTTGACTTCAGGGACCTGCGGGATGAAAGGTGCCATAGAAACACGGGTTTCATTAATACTGTGGAAGTCTGCCAGTCATAATTAAAGCCGTGAGAAGCTTGGCGGTTTCACTTCACGGAGCTTGATACAAATATTTCTGTTGGGTTTGATCCATGCTGCTTTGTAGCCACTTGGTTTCACCTTGCGCTGCCGAGCTGCATGAGGTCTCCTCAAAGAATTAGGTGAGTCCTTACCGAGCTGCTGCAGGGCACGTTTTATGTGATTTGAATGCTGACACGCCGGCCAAGTTTGCTCGTGGTGGGCCGCGGTTTGCTTGCAAAGTTAAGGTAAATTGGACAAGAGGGAAGTATCTTGGAGAAGTCAGTCAAGTAGTGTCATGTGTGGGATTTCAACGGCATATTTCCCGCATATTTCTCCCTATCTCAGAGAGGAGGAGTGTGGGGAAGGAGGTGGGGAAGGAGCAGACTAAGAAGAGGAGGCAACCTTTCGTAACTGCGTAGAGATGTCTCTCCTCCTTCCCCACTCCTGCAGCAAGCCATCTGCTGCAGCTCAGCAGGCTTTAGCCCAGTCGAAGTCTTCCACCCTCTCGTAAGTCGTTGCTTGCAAATTCAGGTAGGTGTGATGGTATCGGTTATAAATGTACCATTTTGGAGGACCTCTTTGTAGATATGGCTTCTTTGGGGGTTTAGGCTTAGCTTCATGGCACCTGCTTTTAGCCCCCTTAAAGTTCAGTCCATGGTAGGTGCCCAGGTTCCTCTGTAGTCATGAGAGACATGGGTGACCCAAGAGTTACTGCTCACTTTCTGCATCTCGGTGTGTGGTAGAGGAAACCTGGAAGATGTGCTCAGCTGGGCACCTCACATTTAGAAGGGAAAAGCTGGATGAGGTGACACTTGGGGTTTTACAAGGGTTCTTCTTCCTCTTTGAGAGAAATCTGAACAGAGGGACAAACTGAGAGCTCTTCTTGGGCTCCTACCCGTAAACTTTGAAGCTGGCTTTAATCAGCTCCTGAGGAGTTGTCCCATCCTTGGGGAGCTCCAGGGGATGGAGATGATTGCTTAACCTCAGCACGACAGAAACATTTGGTACAGGATATAGTAACTATGATATCACCCTCGTGACAACAGATGGCTCATCCCCAAGCTGATGAGAGCCTCCCCTAAATTCTTCAAAGTCCTCTCTCATCCACACCGTTGAGCCCAGCCTGTTGGATCCAGCCTACAGACACATCCCCGCTGCTCTTCCCTCTGTTCTGCGAGTTAAAGATATTCCCAAGCGCTGCAATGATGGTTTGAAGGTGGGTTTCTTGAAAGCGCCGCCTTCTTCCTCAACAGCGGCTTCCCAGCCGCGTGCAGCAGGGTTAAAAACGGAGAGAGAAATGAAGAGCTCTTTCCATCTGTTGCCCACCTCTTCTTGCAAATCAGATGGGAAGGCGGCACGGCGTCGGCCCGCATTGCGGCACCCCTCCCCGCAACAGGCAGAGCAAAGGGGGCACAGCTGAAAGCGCGTCTGTGGGAGTCTTGACGGTGAGGGTGCGGGCATGCGAGCTATTTTTAACGCCGTTCCCTGAACGTGCAGTCGGCACCGGCAGAAAGTGCCAGATTGCCAGCCCAGCCAAGAATTTTGGGCTTGCGAATCGTCGGGGAGGGAGACGAGGTGTGAATTCATCGTGACGCGCTTTTTCCCAGAGGCGTGCGCGTCGTGTGGGGACCTCCTGGCTGTGTGGAGAGGGTTGGAGCATTCCTCGATAGGCAAGTCCTCTTGCACCACGCAGAATTCATCCCTGTTTGCCCCCACACATGGGCTTCGGGGCAGCCTTCCCCTCCGAAATGTCCCCTATTCTGCAAATCCCCTCTCCTCGGTGGCCGTGCAGTGGGGTGGTACCTGTGGCTTCAGCCAGTGGGGGTCCCTGAGCGTGGCTGATGTGCTGAAGCAGTGCCAGCCTAGTCGAGGTTCTGCTGTGTGTCCCCCAGAAGGGGACAACGGGCAGCCAGGAGCTGAAGCGATGCTACCTGCTTTCTCCACTGCAGCAGAAATGGGTTTTTAGCTTGTTCCTGACCCAGAGATGGGGTCAGACACCAAGGGGTGAAAAGCTCTCCATCCTGTTACCCATCTCCGGAGCATTTTAATCTTCTGAGCTGAAGATCTTTTGATCTGAGCAGCTCTGTAGCCTGGCCCAGGCTGTCCAGGCGGTGTTGAATGTTTAAACACCCTTGGCTGCTCTCGCTACGGGGAGAGCAGTGCAGGCTTGAAAACAGGTCTGAGTTTCCTCCTATGGCTGGGTTGTGCATCGGGAATGGGGCGGAGAGGATGACGACACCTGCCAAACGCCTTGGGTGCTGCTTAGCAGTTTAATATCTGAAGGTTGTTCCTGTGCTGTTCCTTGAAGCAGTGCCTCAGGCTGGAGCAGCATCCCTGGGGCTGCTCTCCTGTGATAGGGCAGAGTCAGGAGTGCGTCCATCCCTGCTGACCCTTTAATTTCCTTAGGAAACCCCTGCCTGGTTCTCAAGCTGGCCAGCAGCACCTGAGTATCTCCAAGGATGGGAATAAAGGTTTGGAAAAACCAGAGGACTGGGAACTGCCGTCCTGGAGGTGCTGGCGCCAGTGATGCTGGCCCCTTGGCCCCACCCTCCCGAATTGTGCTGCTTGCACTTCCCAAACCCCAGAGCAGAAAGCCTGTGTGGGGGGGCTCTGGCAGCTGATGTCGTGTTCTTAGAGCCACCACAAAAAACTTCATATCTAGCCTCTGAAGCTGCAATTTGGAGCTACCAGGAGCAAGGAGCATGTTTTGGAGAGCTGTTATCTGCCTGCTCCTGTATGCACCGAATGACATTTGAGCTGCCGAGATGTTTGTCTAATGCCTTCTCTGCATAAGCACTTTTCTTGCTGCAGATTAGGTGCCGTTTGCCAGCAGCTCAGAGTGGTTTTGGGGGTGCTTACATGGCTCGCGGATGGAGCTGTGTCCTGGCAGGGCACAACCTTGGACTCTGACCTTACAGCGCTGTTGCACAACGCTTGCTGCCTAATGAGGCTTGGGCGGCTGCTGGAGTGCTGCAGGAAGAGCAGCTATTATTGGAGCTGGTGCAGATGATTGGAGTGATGATTTGCTTCTCTCTCAAAATACAATTAGTCATTTCCACCAGCGCAAGGGAGAGTGAGGGCCTGAACTATTTGTGGCTTCATGCTGAGGAAGCTGGAGAGCGAGTCCTCCTGCACCTCTGCCTCTGCTCTGGACAGCCCTGGACGAGCTTTGCCTCCCAGTGGCTTTTGTGGCTGATGCTCGAATCATGGTCCGTGTTATGCATCCCCCTTTTTAGCACCCTTACATTTGCAGTCATACTCTGGGTGTTGGGTGAGGTAGTAGAGGCAACAGCAGTGGGGAAGCAGGAGGGAGAAGCCACTTGCCAGAATTCAGCACGGAGGGGCTGTTGCTTTGTTGTCCAGTAGACTGGAGCAAGGCTGTACGCAGTCGTATTTCTTCCCTTCCCTCTGACTGGTGGGGCTGTGGTGGTGTGGGCTCAGCCCTGCCCTCTGTGCCGTTGCCAGCTCTGCGCCCGGGACCGTTTCTCTGCTCGATGGGAGTGAAGGAGCAGCTTTGTCGCTGGCAGGCTGCCTGCTTGATTCGCAGAGGCACGCTGGCTGCGGCTTTGCTCGTTTGTAGGTGAGCTCTGGCTCGGCTGGAGGCAGCTGAGTAATGCACTGTGCCAGTAAGTTGCTCGGGTGAGATTTTTCCCAGTTTGATCCCAGTGCTGGGTGCCTCAAAGGAGCCTTCCTTTCTCTGCGCTGCGCTTTGCCTTTAAATGCACCTGGTTGTTCGCTGCTGGGAGCGTGAAACTACCGCAAGTCAACTGAAAACCTTAATTAAGTGCTTTTTGCTTCTATTGAGCCCCTGCCCTTAAAAAACAGCCTCAAAATTGCCATACATTACTGACAGCTTAAGGTTTCTTTGCCATCTTAACTTTCTGCTTACAGGTTCTTGTTTGCTAGAGCAGTCACTTCTCCCCCCTTTCTTCCCTGCTGCCAACCACTGCTCCCACCAGGATCTCCCTGGGATCCCCTCAGCGGGGCTGCCCACATCCCAGCCCTGCTGAGCCCTTCCCCACCCCTGAGTCCTGCCGGGTTGGCTGTCCAAGCAGGCTCAGGGCGGTGGTTTTATGCTAGGGGGGTGCACTCAGGTCTGACGGCTCCTGGGGCTTTAGTGTGTGCTGCATCTTTGGGCTGCATGTGGCATCGTGCCGGGATCTGGAACCAGGTGAGATTTGCAGCGTTTGCGGTTTTCCTCAGCCTCCCTTTCTTGGCGTGGGCACACACCAATCCCAATACCATGCTGCCGTTACCAGCCCTCCTGCCCTGGCTGCATCAGTTGCCTTAACTCGCCCCTCCTCCTCCTCGCTTCTTATTATAGTAGTCGTATTGTTTTAAGCTGTAACCACGGTGCATTGTGAGTTTGCATAAAGGACGTGTTGTGGAAGGGAATTGTATTGTATATCCTGGCTGTGTGCTTCCTTTTCAACTATACCCCTGTCACCAGGCAGCTTTCCACAGGTTGGTTGCTGAGTGAACAGCTGAGAACCTGTGGGAAGACCCAAATGGCACTTAAATTATATTTGCTCTTTGATTTCAAAGACATTTAGTACCATTTAATAGAATCAGAATGCAATTTAACTCTGCCAAGTGGGGAAGGCTGCCTCGGGAGAAGTGACACTGCCATAGCTGGGGAAACAAAAAAATTTAAGTGAGCAAAACAGGAGGGTCGCGCTTACTATCTGGATAATTACTATTAAATAAAGAGCAGAGTGGGACACTGCCTATCAGCTTCCCTGTGCACTTGAGATGGCATTAACCACTTCAGTGCTCTGTGATGTTCTGGGCTAGCTGCGCCGGAGGGGACACCCACAGATGTGGCATCTGAAGAGGCTGTTGGGGTGGCGTGTGGATCAGCCAGAGTTAACCCGGGAGCTTTCACCTGGCGGCTGATTTTAGCACACACAGCACTGCTCTACCAGCAGCTCTCCTAATGCTCGCTCGGGTGAGCTGCCTGGCAGTGCCCTGCTTCACTTGAGGTTTCCGTGGGCAGCGAGACGACACCGTGGGCAGACTATTTCTAGCCGTTGTTCCCTGCCTGTACAAAGGAGATAATAGCACTTCCCTACCTCATGAGGGGTTTGCGGAGGACAAGTCTATTAAAGATTGTGAGGCACTGAAGATGCTTTACTGATTGGGGCCGTACAAGTAGCTGAGGTGTCTGGTTTAGGAAAAGGTTTGCAGTCGAGAAATCAGAAGATTGTCTTTTTTATTGCCTGCCAGCGCTGCCTGGCACCTGGAAATCAAATTGAGTTGTTAAATTCATTTTTGCCTGAAAAAAAAAGTAAACTGGGAGATAACATATGTGTGGTGGTGATATATTGCATTCCTCAAGCATGTTTCGGCTGAGAGCCCCAAAGCTTCTTACGCAGCAGGGGAACATGCTCAAGCTGCAGACATGGCCACTGAGGACTGAGGCGATGGTGTTTGTCTACCCCACACGGACGTGGGAGCAGTCTTGCTTTTAGCACTCAGCATCCTCCCGACCCAACTGCCCAGGAGAGCAGCTGGTGGGCCAGCAGGTCTGTAGACCCAGGATGTGCTGGATGGAGGAAAGATCTCCTCAGAATGGGCTGCAGTCTTCTTCTGGTTCGTCCAAGCAGCTGGAAATCTCTGGTCACCACAGCTCTGGTGCTGCTGGGTGCTGGTATGGGTGTGGAGGCAGTGGCTGCTTGCAGCTCAAGCTTGGGTTGCTCTAGGATGAGTTTCCCCTGCAAAACACAGAGTTCTTCTAGAGCAGCCATGACAGATGCATGTGCCCGGGCCACATCCCTCTGCTAATAATAGGTGAGAATTTATGTTTGCATCTCTAAAATAGCTTGATACGTCCAATCCTGCTGGATAAAGGCGAGGGATTGAATTATTACAAAAGGACAATATTTCATTTCCTATAAGTGCCTTAATCTCGTGAGTAAATATTACAGCTTTGTGCTATAATCCCTAAGCTGGTATATCTCTTCCCAGTTACCTTTTGTGTTGATTTACATTTAATATGTTGCCATTAAATCTCTTTCTCTCTCTGAGGCCTATTATAAGTGCAGTATTTATTCTGTTGAGTCTTTTTTAGTCACATTTGTATTGTATTCTAATGTGCTTGCACAAAAGGCTGCCGGGCACATTCCTGAGATATTTGCATCTTTTTCTTCCCTACTTTTGTCTGCACTGCTGAAAAACACACGCTGTTTTGGCCCTGCACCTGATGCAGTGTTCCTCATACTGATGAGATGCCTGCAGGAAAGCCTCTCTGCTGACGCCTGGGCTTTCCTGGTCCCCATGGTCGCAGGAGGAGCATCTCGCCTCGTGGATCTGAGCATCCTGGTGTGTGGAAAAGACGTGAATCCCCCCGGGGAGATCTCCATCTCCTCCTTTCATCCCTAGGCTCAGGGTTTGCATGAACCCACCTGATTCATGAGGTACAGGAGGGGTTTTCTGGAGTTTGCTGTCAAAATTGATGGCTGCAGGGAATGGGTATGGCTGTGACACAGAGCACAAGGGGTGTTTGCCCACCATCTGCGAGAAGGTGGGTGTTTCCTCTGAACTGATTGACCTCCCTGAGTGGATGTTCCCTGGGCTCTGCTGATTTCCACAGCTGCAGGTACTGAGGTGGTGGTTGGATTCAGGAGGGAGGGGTTTGAGAGGTGGCTACTGGGTGTTTAAGGGATGCAGGACAAAGCAGCGTAGTTAGTAGTGTGGAGAGCCTGCAGCACGGCAGTTTTGGGTCAGTGGGAGGTTTTCTGGCTCCTTGCTGCAATGATAGGTCTTTCTAATGCACTCCCCAGATACCTGAGGGTCTCTGCAGCCAGCTGGCCCTTTTGGGGGGACAAAAAACACAATGGAAAGGTTTCTCTGAGCTGTGTGTCCTCAGGGGACCCTCCTCTGCATGGCAGTGGTTTGGGGTGCATGCGAGGGATGGTGCCAGGAGAACGCTGGGCTTGGGGAAGATCTGAGGCTCTGGGAGGTGGTGGAGGTGGATGACTCCATGCTCTCCTGGTGGCTGTGAAATTGGAGGGGTTCACTTCTCTGCCTCCTTTTCCTCCCTGGAAAGGGGAGAGTGCACACAGCCTTGAAAGCACCATTCTCAGGTCACAGAGAAAAGTGGGGAGCGTTTCACTTGCTCAGTGAAACCCTTTCGCTGCTCTCAGTCTCTGCCCTCTGTGGGCACTGCTCTGACTCCATTTCTGCAGCAGCCTGGCTGCTCTTTGGGTGATGTACCTCTATGAGCTCAGCTCTCTGGAGGGAAGTTTGAGAGATTTGAGGGCGTTTGCTGCTTGGGTTGCAGATTTCCTTGTGCAAATCCCTGTATTTTCCCGTGTCCCTGTTCTTTTCTCCTCTGTCCCCTCAATATAATAGATTTGCTCCTTTCTAAAGTGCCTGGATCTCTACAGATTAAGAGTGCTCAGCAGGAGCTATTATTATTGTGATGTTTTTATTGCATAGAGAGACTGGGATATTAAAGGACTCTTTCAGCGTAGGCTTTTAGAGGTAGAGAAGATTGGCCAGAACAGATTTGGGTGGAAACACCACCCCAAGAGACAACCCGAAGCAGCAGAGAGCTGAGATCATCTGCCTGGGTTGGAAGAGAGACTCATGCTCAGACTGCAGATTTCCACCAGCAGTCTGAATGTCAGCTCTTCTCTGGAGCACCCTTGCCCAGGGGAAGCAGCTTGCCTTGCTCCCACCTAACCCTTTGCAGAGGGTTGTGTTCTAAAGCACGAAGTCCTGCAGACTTAACTCACAGGGGTGGGGGGAGCTGGAAATAAAGCCTGTCCCCTGTGGCTGGGACCGCCCTGCCCCCCCCCCCGCCCAACACACACTC
>NW_010427441.1:55554-63924 GCF_000710305.1 Buceros rhinoceros silvestris | reverse complement strand
CCCCGCCACACACACTCAGTGTGTTCACCAATGGTCCTAATCGGGTTAAAAGTGTGCTTGAGCCAGGCTGTCCCGGGTTCCCCTGTGTCCCATCACCACCACAACTGCTAGGGACAGGTCTTCTGGCAGAGTCAATGCCAGTGCCTTTGCTGGGGCAGCTCCATCGATTAGTGTGGACTAAGCAGCACAGACCTGCAGGCCTTTCCCTGCGAGACTCGAGTCTGGGATTAAGTTCTGCACGATGTAAAAAGAAAATGAGCAGGTTCAAACATCCAGGGGTAGTTACAAAATGGCTGCGTTTCCCAGCAGTGCCAATGAGGCGTGCAGCAAAGGCAGAAAAAAACCCCAACTGTTGGTGGTTGGGGGACACACACAAACTAGGCTATTATCTCCTTTAAAATAACCCTCCTCTGTTTGATTTTAAATCTGCCGTCCTCACTGGAGTCATTCTGCTACTCAGTGCAAAGCTACCGGGGGAGTTGGGGGGAGAGGGAGAAAAAAATTAATTGAATCCTTATGTTTGAGTGATGGCTACTCTGAGAGCTTGTCAACCTGACGGTGAATCTTGGGGGTGTTAATTGCTTTGAAATCCCTTTCCTCTCCGGATCCTCTCGTCAGTGGTTCCCTACCTTCCACACAGTCCCCATCTCGCTTGTTTGCAGCCCACGGTGTGCTGCCCGTGCGCGGCTTCGAGCATTGAGGGGAGGCTTGGGGTTCGAGGGAGAGCAGCCTTTTCCTTATTCCGTTCAAATGGCTCCTGTTTGCTGATAAGGTTAATTGATTTCTTTTGCTTTAATTAACGAAATTCAATTTCCACTTAATGAGAAAGATTTTGGTGTGACACGTGTAAAAGGCCAAATGACAAGTGCCCAGGCGAGGGAGGGAGCAGCTCTTATGCGCCTGTGCCCCACTCAGGGCAGCCTCCTCATCTCCCCAGGGTGAGACGCAGCATTGCTCCGTCTTCTGTGGTACCCAGGTCCATTAGTATCGGTCACTGAATGTGTTCTGCAGTTCTCTATAGCCTGAGCTGTTGGACCCTCCCTGTCTGGCACCGAATTGACCCTGGGGTGGGTGATACGCTTTGCTGCTGCTTTTACTGAATCATTGCAGGGAGACTGGCCAGGCTGGTGTGTGATGATGGCATGAGGGTGGCTCTGTATTGGGGATGGGAATAACTTCACCGGTTTGAGGCATGGTTGGTTGGGTACCATCTATGCAGGTGGTGGGATGCCGCATTGTCCTGTGGTGATTCATTTGTCCTGCTGCATTGGTGAGTTATTTGTGCCGCAAAGGTGAGAACTGTGGGTTGGCCAAACCAGTGTCCCACCCATCAGAGAGGCTTTGCCAAGAATTGTGGATGGACTTTGGAAGAGGGACCCAGTAGAATGTGGGAGTCCCCAGGCAGGGGACCAGGTACCAGCAGTGTCTCAGACGTGCATCCCCCACGCTCCCCAGCCAGCAACAAGTGGGCTCCTTCCCTGGCTCTCGGCTGCTTTGTTTGCACTGAAACTGGTATCAACAGGAGAGGAGGGCGGGGGAAGGAGGATGTCAGAGGGAGAGAGTCACTTCTCATCAAGTTGATCAATCTTTCTGCTGTTGAAGCCTCTCAATGAGTTGAATGTGATTTTCTCTGCCTTACGCGCAAGGTGGAAGTCGATCGCTTTCAATTTTCAGCATGCAGAACCGGCACTCTATCAAGCTGTTGCCTTGCATAACCATGATTGCTGCTGGCGAGGGCTTCCAGCACGCCCGGAGCCGTAGCAGCGGGGGGAGCTGGATGTGGGCAGCAGCCCCCTTGTCTCGCTGAGGGGGGCTCCTGCCTGTTTGCTGCCTGCCAGGATGAACAGCCAGCTCTGACGGCTAGAGGGGCAGGGTGCTGGGCAGAAGAAGGTGAGATCATTGCATGGTGCAGAGCAAAAGTGCTGTGGCAGGCTGCAACGGGGCGTATGTGGCAGCACTATCTCCTGGTGTCAGCTTGATGCCCCCAGGACTGCAAACCCAGAGCCCTGAGACCATCCAACTCTCAGTACACGTAACCCAGAGGCTCTGCAGCTCCACGGTCAGGGGATGGGAAAGCGCCGCGTGGCGTTAACCTGCCCAGCAGTGTGGAGATGCTCTTGGCTGCCCTACAAAGTCCCGCTCCCAGGATTGCATCCCCGAGGAGGATGCAACGGGTGGGCAGGGTTATTGGGACAGCGTGTGGGGACTGTTGTCTGCAGCCCGGGGGGTGAGCGTGGTCGGGGAGCCTCCTGCCCGCCGCACAGAGGCCAGAGGCTGCAGATAAGAGAAAGTGATTTCTGGTTTTAATTAACTGAGCTTTCATTTAAGGATAAACAAAGGCCCTGTTTGTGTGCTGACAGCTGGCTGTCCTTCTGGGTCAGATAAGAAGGCAAGTTATTGCCTCCAAGCTGTGAGAGGGACCAGGAGAGAGTCCAAGAAGCGGGAAACGTGAACAAAAGCCGAGTGAACCTACATGCCGGCAGCCGGGATGCTTTTTTGTGTGTGTTAAATAGCGAGCCTTGTGCCCATTCATCTGCCTGCTCCTGGGTCGGAGATGCTGTCGTGCCATTGTCCAGGCAAATCCCTAAACCAGTGGCAAGCATGTTGGGGCGGGCGTCCAAGGTTTCCCCTGCAGAGGTGGAGTGGTCTCGGCAGCTTTGGAAAGGACTATCGCCCGTTCCTGCATGAGCAGTGGTGTTGCCAAGGCTTGCTGGTAGCCCAGGAGCCATCCCCTGAGGGTGCGAATGTCCCCAGTACTGCTCCAGCAAGAGGAGAGCATTGCCCCGAGGCAGGGCACTTGCCAGCCAGGCACTGCTTGGCTTTGGGAGCCCCCGGGCTTGGTTGGAGCAAAGGCAGAACCAGGGTAAATGCCAGCCTGGCTGTTTCAGTATCACCTCCAAGATGAATTAAGTGTTTGAAGACCTGAGAAATTGCAGCATTCGCAGGCTTGTCATCTAAACAATTGCGTTCAGTGGGGAAAATGAGCGCTCCCGGGTCATCCGCAGTCACCTTCTGCTGCTGGTAGGTAGCAGTTAAACTGATGGAGGAGTGAAAACGCCTCTCGACAGCTGATGATTCAGAAATTCAGTCAACCTACATGGCACCTTTCCCTAATCTTGTGAGGAGAGGGTGTTCGCAGCGTGCGCCGCCGCTAGCTGCTGTGTTCTGGCTTAGCGGAGGATGAGGGGGCCGGGTTTGGCGAGGGCATAGATATGGGCGGGGGGCACCGCTCCCTGTAGCAAGCAGACTCTCACCCTGCAGATGCATTTCTGGCAGAGCAATGCACTGGGACAGTCACCTCCAGGTCTCCAGAGCTCCTCACAAGCGGCTGGCTTGGCAGAGTCAGCAGATGTGCTGCACATCTGGGGACATCTCTGCAGCTCTGGTCCGAGATGGGTGCTGAAAGGAAGATTGCGCTGCCTGTTTTCTGAGCTAGAACAGGTCTTTATGGTTTTTTTTTCCTCTGCCAGAAGATCTTTCCGTGACCAAAACGAACACGTTTGCTGGAAGATTTTGCGTAGTTCAGGTTTTCAGTTGCCTTTGTGAAAAATCAGAAAGCAAAGCCGGATGGTTTTCAGGCTGTGGTCTTTGCGCGCTGTCCCTGTGTAACGGAAATAAAGCAGAATTGGGTTCGTTCCTTAGCTGCTGTTTTACTGGACTTTTTGCATGTTCTTTTTCACTGAAGAGAGAGAAGCAACAAACTTAAATGACTTAGTGGGGAAAATGGTTGTTTTTCCTCTAATCTTCAGCAAAACAAGTTGGCAGCCTCGGTCCAGTTCTAGTCTTGGCACATTTTCTCCTTGTGCCTAATTTAAGGTGACCGCTGTGAGATCTGCTCTAGTTTCACATTCCTCAGCCTTGTGTTTTTGCACTTCCAAGACTGTGTGATGGATCTTAAGGAGTCTGCATTATGCAGCCCCGTATCCATCTGTTGTCCTTACAAGTTAAACAGCCTGAAAAAAAAAATGGATTAGAGCCTCAGCTCCTATAATGAAGCAGCAATTTGTCTCCAGATCCTGCTCCAGGTGTAGCAGAGCTAACGAGCCGGCTGGCCTCGAGCAGCAGAGAATGTTAAATACGCTTTTTGGCGGAGAAGCTTGAGCAAGGAAGAGGGAAGCGGTGCTGAGAAGGAGGGAGGGAAGAAGAGCAAAGGCAGGAGAAATAGGCAAGTGGGTTGTCCCCACCGAGCGTTGCCCGTGGAGCAAAGTGGCAGTTGGTCTGTCTGGACGTGCAGATTGTGTTGGGCGTCCTCTCCAAGACGTCTTTGAAGGCAGTTGCAAGTTGTTGTTAAGCATCCAGTGGAGCCACGCTTTATCGGAGGGGAGGAGACAGTCCCACGAACGCGGTCTGGTGGCTTTTCAACAAGGGGACACCAAGGCTCTTGTGGGCCGAGTCTCTGAGTCTCTTCCTCCTGCTAGAGGAAGCAGGAGTGTTAAGGCAGGTAAAAACGGTGGCAAGAAAATAAGGAGGGAAGAAGGTCTCGTTCCATTATGTGGGAGAAAATACCCTCCAATTAAAGAGAATGAGCTGAAAGTGGTAGGTGAGGGGGGAGAGGGAAGCGGGGAATCGCGCAGGCTCCTGCGAGCAAGGCTCGCCTTCAGCGGGGCTGGTTTGCCTGCAGTGGAGTAGCGAGACGAGAGGGTGGGGAGGACTGCTGGCACGGTAATTTTTTTTCATGTTGAGGAAGGTTTGGTTATGAAAGCGAGAGGAGAGGGAGGGAAGGCCAGGTTGATGGAGATCACGTTCCATTCAATTTGGAGAAAAGGCGAGAGAGAAAAGAAGATGAGCCTGAAATGAGGCTTAATTTTAATGAAGGAAAATTCTCTGCTAAGTAAGGAGAGTTGAAAGGGAGGGGAGAGGAGGGTTTGAAAATGATAGGAGCCTGACACGCTATTGTGGTAGAGAGATTTCCTTTTCTCTCTTTTCCCTTTGGCTGGGAAAAAAAAAAGATAATGAAGACAGTGGAAGGTGGGGAGAAAAGAGAGGAGAGATCTGATAAATGAGTCGCAGCCCCTCACTGCTGGGGGAGGTGGCCCCGCGGTGACGCTGGGGTCCTGGACTCCATGCGTGCGATGCAGATTGCTTTATTTTCCTGGGTTGTGTCCCACACAACATGACGTGCTTGCTGGGGCAGGTTGGGTCTCAGCCTGAGCCTTGGCATTGATTTGTCACTTGGAACTGACTTCCTTAATGGTTACCAGGGGGGCTTAAAGCACCCCAGGGGCTGCTTGATGGCTGGGGCCATGAAGAATGATGAGCTTGAGGTCCTTGCTGCTGCTCAGGGCATTAAGGCAGTCGCTGGGGATGGATCTGGGGACTTGCCGCCAGCAGCGTGATGGGCAGTGGGAAGGACGGACCCAGGGCATTGTAGCTAGCACATGAAATGAAGTGGTTCCCTTGCTGGTGTCCAGGATGAATTTCTGGGCCCTTGAGAGTTGACTGCACTTTGGCTGCACGCTCCTGCTCGTTCCCGGCTACTGATTTCCATTAGAAGAAGTTAAAAATACATGAAGGATTTCCTTTGTGGTGTTTCGTCTTCCGAGCACGGTAACTGCAGCACCTTGCACACAACTGTGGCACCGTCACTGTCGAGGGGAGGTCTGAGTGGGGACTGGTTGCAAACTGGTGCCTCTGTGGGGGGATTGGCAGTGCCGAACCCCTTTGCGCTGGTATTGTATTGCTCTGGGTGCTGGTGTAAACGTGCCAGCAACCTTCGAGATCCTTTGCTGGCACAAGCTCTTCGGCCTCGCTTGGAATGTTTGGCTCAGAACCTGTTGCTGTTGTCGTTCTGGCTGCCCTGGGTTTGGTGGGAATTACTGGGTATTTCATGGATTTTGTTTCAATCTGTTTCGCAGATTTCTGCTCTTTCCCCAGATCTCCTGCCTGGCTTCTCGATGGCGGGTGCGCAGACAGGGAGCGCACGGGGAACCGCGGTTAAAAGCTCGTCTCATCTTCTGCGCAATTCACACTGCAGAACGTGGTTGGTTTAAGGCTTATTAAAAGAAGAACAACACATCCTCTAGGGACAGAGAAATCCATCTTGTTTCAAACACTTTCATCTTTATGGATACAAATTCAAGTGCTTGGCAATAGCTGGCCCAGGTGAAGTGCACTGTTTGCTAATTTATTCTCTTGCTCAGATGATTTTGGGTTCATGCAGACTTCTCCTTGATGAATAACGCTCAGTAGGTGTTAAAGTAGTATTTGTGTAAAGCTAGCTGAAGGGATAGGAGGCAAATTGCCTGCATTTGCTGGTTCCTAGTCAACAGGGGACTCGGGCGCACTGGTGAATTGCTCCCTCCCCTGTCCATGCTCTTACCCTTCCTCTTCACCAAAGTAATCGAGGATGCTCCAGATCGGAGTGGAATCATGATGGTCTCATTTCCTGTGCTCTGTCATTTTTCCCCTCGCCGGGAGACAGCGTGTGGTGAGTGCCAGCCTGTTTCTGGAGTAATTTTGTGAGGGATGTGGGGAGGTTGGGAGGCTCTGGAAACCTCGGGTTTTGTTCTGGCAGGTAAAACGCTCCCTTCCCTCTGATGGGGCCTGAAAATGCATTAGGAGAGTATCTGATCTGTAACTTCTGGGAGGTGGCTCTGAAATGGGGTATGTGATCTCAGACTTTGGACTTTTTTTCTCTGTAATCCAAGGCTTAAATCCTTGATTTGGTGTGGACAATTCCCTCCTGCTCCCCTCTTCCCCCCAAATCCTTTCCCTTTGAAATAACACCTGCTCATATCCTCGTGTCTGCATTGGGGAGGCAGAAAGATCTTCTCATCATGAGGAAACGCAGTCTTCTCCATCCCCCCCACCGGCACACATCCTCTTCCAAAATGCTGCATAATGTCAGACTAAATCCTTATCAGAAATTTTAATGAGCAAAATAAAACCTGAAATCTGTGTGATTAAAATCAAATCTTCCCTCTTCTGCTCTGCTGGAGCTGGCTGCCAAAACAGAGTCACAATACTGACAATGGGAGGCCCCTCAGATTTAATTACCTCCGGCTTCAGTCAGTGCTTTAGCTAGACATCCTCTGCGGCCCCTGCTGCGGCCATGGATAACTCTGAAGAACAAAGAAAGGGTCCTTGAAGTGGTCTCCACTAACATTTTTGGCAAGGGCTGCTGCTCTGTGCTGGTGGAGGTGGCCCACTTCTGGGCCCGGGAAGAGTGCCATACCTCCAGGGGTCTCTAGGGACAAGAGATGGCCAACGCTGACCCCAGGTATTGCTTTTTCCCCACAATGATGGTCTGAACTTAATGCCTGTGGAGGACTTTTCCATGGGTAATGGTTGCTCACAGCAGCTGCCCTGAAGCCACTCCACCTGTCCACCCACCTCTCTACCAAGTTTCTTTTGACTTCTTCCATCAGCCTTGCAGCACCCATGCTCTTAGTGCCTAGCTGTGTTTTCCTGCCTCACAGAGGTGCCCTTTTTCCTGCATCAGCTACCTTTAGGGCCTTGAAGACATCTTTCAGTGCTTTGCAGTTGCTGTGGCTACCAGCTACTACCATCCAAAGTATTTCCTTCCAGACCCAAGCCAGAGTCTCACCACAGGGAGAAAAAGGGGTGAATTCTGGTAGCATTTCCCAGCATCTCAGTGCCAGTCCAGTTCCACATCCCCATTGTTCGCATGGCAAATCCACGTCTCTTGAAAAACGTGGTGTCCCTACCCTGGGCACACCTTGCAGCAGACTTGCTGTCACAGCTCCACGCAGTGCTTCAGTGAATTAATTGACTGACTTCCCTGTTACTTCCCTTCCTGGATTAATTCCTTTGATACCTTTCAAAATCACCGTCTGACTTTCCCAAAGTCTCTTGAATTATGTCTTCACCCGTATCCTCCGTCGTTTGTCTCCTTCCAAGAGGCTGTTTCATTTCATTTGTCCTTCGAAGGAAGCGGGAGCATATTTCATGAGCCGTAGAATTGAATCAAATAGAAGAGAGCAGGGAGCACTCACCTGAGCCCAGACCTTTTCCCATTAGAAAGCGAAAGAGATAATTAAGAGGTACTCAGAAGGTGCAGCCAGCCCATGTTTCTGGCAGGCACCCTGGCTGGGTTTCTCTGTCTGCTTTACCCAGAATGCAGGAGGCTTGAATTACCATAATTTAATGGCAATAATATGAGAATCTAGATAGAAATAAGCTAGAACAAGTGCTGGGACATGAAGAGGAGAACTTTGGTAGCAATGACCTTATTGTGTCTTAAAACCTGGTGACTTGAGCTGGTGAGACAATAATGCGGTGGATATATGCAGATGGCAGCGTCCTCCTTAGTGCCTCGTGACACTGTTCACGAGCACTTGGACAGGACTGCCATCATGACCTGTCTCGTAGGCAGCTGGCTCTGAAACCGTGGTGGGATATTGACTCCTT
>NW_010427441.1:47487-55461 GCF_000710305.1 Buceros rhinoceros silvestris | reverse complement strand
CCTTTTTTTTTTTTTTTTTTTTTTTGGTGTGAATTGAGACGCAGGAGTAATTATGCCAAGATTAGAGTGCTAATCATCACTTGCAAATGGGGGAGTCATTTCTGAAGAAGCAATAATATATTGAGAGAAAGTATGGATTGACTGACAGTGCAAGTCTGAGAGGAGCCATGCAACTGTCATCCTTCAAGCATACGTCTCCCTGACCTCGTGAATCTGATGTTGCTGACGTGCAGGCAACATCGAGTCAGAAATCTGTAAAAATCGTAAGAGAAATCCTGTCTCGATTAATGTCAGCATGGCCAGACACCCCCCTTCTCTGTAACCAACCGTTCAGCTTGCTGAATGTGCTGGGAGAGAAATACTCAGCAACTGGCTTGTGAGACAGCTTTGTGCGCGCCTCACTCGACGTTCTCCAAGCCGCGTCCTTGGAAGGCTGGGCTGGAATGAAGCATCTCCTCTCAGAAAAGCGTAGTGCAGCTGGGTGGGAGAGGAAGGCGTTGCAAAGCCTGGCGTAGTACAGAGCGGTGCCTGCAGTCCCCTTGGCTTTGTGGGGGTTTTGCAGCAAACCTTTTGATCGAAAAGGAGCAGAGAGAGATGCCTTGTGCAAGTTGATGTTGCCTGTTTGCTCTCTCCCAGAAGTAAAAGCCCTTTGGGGCTGGAAATGTAGATGCTTCCTGGAGGACAAGCAACTCCTCCCTCCTAATTTCATTTCATTTGACAGTAATAAAATACAAAACCACAATTAAATCCGTATTAATAGGTACAGGTTGCACACGGTCATGGGGGCTGTTGAATTAGGGTCCGATCCAGCTTGGTCCTGAGTGACTTTCCTTTCTGCTTGACTGCGGCAGAGGCTTGAGAGTTTGCAGGCTCTCAGGTGGGGTCCTCAGTATCTTGCAGGGTTGGGGCTTTTAATTTTGCAGATCATCAAAGGCAAACCAATCCATCAATTATCAACGCTTCAGCTTGCTGCTGAGTAAATGAAAGTATTACCGTGTATCAATTAGTAGCATCGGATGCCCCGAGATGATGACAGCAGAGCCGCCTTTTGAGACGTGCCTGGCATCTGCGCCGTCTCTGTCTGCAAACTGTGGCAGCAGGTGCTGGGCTGTGTGGAAAAGTGGTTGTGGGACTTGGCCTGTTGGGGAAGAGGAGGTGCTTGAGAGTTTGAATTGATGAGGAAAAGCAAGCGTAGATGCTTCTTGGTTGGTCCAAACCCTCTCTCCTGTTCAAGTGTCGCAGCTCTTGTGTACGGTAGCTAGTTAGAGTGGTTGGCTGCTGAGAATCAAGCATACTTGGGGTGCTGAGACATTTGGGATGCCTTTTTTTTTTTAAGCTCTCTGCTTCTGTGATATCAGCTCGGTGTGAAATTCAGCTAAAGGAGCAGCATTCCTGACCTCACTCTCTGCAGTCTGTGCCTTTGCCCCCTTCTTTTCAAGCCTTAGCATTTGGGGTGTGACATGAATAGGTTCATTGGAAATGCTAATCTGGGTTGCCTGCCGCTGCAGGAGCCGTTCCTGCATCCTCGGCGCCTGTCGGGGAGCACGCGTGCTGGCACGCTGCCGGGTCCTGCTCCCTGTGCCGGTTCTCAGTGGTGGTTTGTCCTCCATCCCCCTTAGTTCATCACTACCAGGCTCTCATTATCCGTTCAGATTCATGCACTCTTTCTCCTTCTCTTTCTTTATTTGTTGTTATTATGCTGCGCACTGAGCTAGGGCTTGGTGAATAACACATTTTTCTGCTCATTTGCTGGATGGTAAAATTCCTTTAAAAAATAAAGAGGGGGGAAGCTCAACCTCTCCCCTGCAAACCCCACTGTTTTGTTTTGATTTCATCTATTTAAATAGATTCCCCGAGGGCTTAAATAAAACAGAAGGAAACTCTGTGACAGGCCTTTGAACCGAAAGCTCTGCATGTTTTTGTGCTTCAGCATCTTTTGAAGTTGTTCATTTCTTCCTGGAAAAAATCCTGTGGGTTCAATGCAGGAAATGGTTTAGGGTCACCAAACCTTTGGTTGTGTAGGAAAATAAGTTTGATAGTTTATGGGAGTTTTGTCTCCTCTTTAAAAAAAATGAGTCTTGCAGCCTTCCGTGGCGTGGGGTTAGAGGGATGCTGCCATTTTAGGCTGACATTGCTGCTGTGAGGAGAAGTCTGATGTAACCAAAGTTAATGGGGTTACAGGCCATGGTGCAGATGCTAATTTAGCAGCTGATACCTTCTCACCTCACATGCGTTTTGCAGATGATTTTCTTCTCACTGGTGGCTTTTAGCATCTCCCTTTCATGGCATGAGTAAACCGAGTCCCAGCTGCCCAGCCTCACGCCACGGTTTGTCTGGGTTAAGGTGTCATGTCTGCTCTTTGGTTTGGGTCCAGCTGTTTGCAGCTGGCCAGCTGTGGCAGGGATGGGCTGAAGTCACTCTGGGAGAATGTTTTGAGATCTTTGTGGCGACCTGTACGGGGATGGCAGAAGCTGATCCTCCCTCCTTGGCATACGAAGGCAGCCGGCAGCATCGTGGGCTCTCCTGGGCTCTGCCGTGCGCCTAACGGACGATAGGCTTAAACATTCCTGGCATGTTAGATATTTAAAGAGCAGTCATATAGCACTTCTCTTAACAGCTACAGCAGCGCACCTGGGGGATTAGAGCTGATCTTTGTCACAAGTGTTCAGTGCTTGATACACATGTTTATTATATATTTGAATTAAATTGGAGTCAATAAACTATCTGCATAAATATAATGTCCGTGAACAAAACACACATCCCCTCCCCAAAGAGGCTATTTCCTATGCAGGGGCTCTAAAGAGTTGCAGGGATGTCTGATTCTTACTTCTGTTGTAATTGGCATTAAAATATAATAGCTTCCCTTCAAAGAGAGGCTCCCATACTGTGAAAATGCCTTTTCCATCCAGGCAGGGGCCAAATAATAGCAAATTATAAGCATGGAAAATATTTAGAACAAAAAAAAGGGGGGGGGGGGGTTGGGGAGGAGAGGAAAGAGGACTGTGAATTATCAGAGCTGATCCGTAGCTTGCAGTCTCGTACAATTTGTCTTTTGAATACACCATATGAACCAGCTATGAATAAAATCAGTCAATTTAACCCAAAATCAATGCTCTTTTGTAGAGGTGCTTAAAATCTAAGTGGAAGGGAAAGCTTTGAAGCTGCCTGTCCCTCGGTGAACGCAGCACTTACTCAATGTTTGATTCTAGCAGAAACTCCCTTTGCCCAGCACAGCACCTTCATTAGAAAAGCTGATGAGTAATTAGCAAATGTGTGGAAAATGACTATTTTTTTTTTTAAAGGAAAACAATGTTTTTTTCTCACCACGTTTGGCACACATGGCGTCCGCCAGCCCCGCTGCAATGAGGTTGTGTACCGGCTCCCTTGGAGCAGGGTGCCAAGATGGGGGTCACTGGGGACACGAGTCCCCTGGCAAGGGCCACACACGTCTTGTAGGAAGCCTGATTCTTCCTTTGTGTGCCTGATGCCCCCAGGGAAAGCCCATTGCTTCTCCACCTTCGGAGAGCTGCCAAGGCTGGGAGCTCTGGCAGCGCTCGCTTCTCAGCAGGTTGGCAGGCTTGCATCTTCACGAGGGATCCAGGCAAGCCAGGTTGGCTCTTGCTGCCGGATTAGAGTCTGCAGCGTGATAAAGACATGCAAAGTGGTTCCCTCATCTCCCTTCAAGAGGGGAGCTCGAGGTCTTGTGGGTGCTGGGATAACTGCGCTGGTGGAGGTGCTGTTTGTGCTGGTGTGGCTCTACTGGCCTCAAGCCGTTGTCCCCTTGGCTTCCCTTGTTGGCTACTGCCACTTTTATCCAAGCCAGATTCGCAGCCTGGGCGAGATACTAGTCCCTGTGCAGGGCAGATGGTTGAAACCTCATTGAATGAGATGTTTGGAAATGGATGGGATCTTACAGCCAAGGAATCAAGCCTGACAGGTCGCCACAGAGGTGCCCAGTGACCCCAAACTCTCTCTTTTGAGTCCAGTCAAGAGTGCTGTGATTCAGCAGCTGTGATCTGGCAGGGCTGGAAGGATTAAAAAGCTGCTTGGGTCTCGCTGAAAGGATTTTGTCCCTTTTGCTGTCATATCTTGGCACCCCAGGCTTGCAAATGTGCTTTCCCCAAAGCACCCTTGAAGGAGATCCAGACCCTGCTGGGAAGCTGTGTGATGTGCTCGAGCTCTCACTGGGAGGCTGTGGCAGAGCAGGAGAGTGACCCCTCTTACCTGGAGGCACAGCCCCCACTTCTACCAGTAACATCTCTGATCTTCCAGCTTCACCCATTTTCTGGTTACATTAAGATGATCGAGGGTTTGGCGTGAGAGAATTCAGGGTTATGGCTGGGCTGGAGGATAAAGGGTCATTCCTTGAGCAGGTCCATGAGATGGTTTAACTCTTTCTTTGGTGTCAGGTCTCCTGAAGATCTACGTTTGGCAAGGTAAGGTCTTGGGGGACTACCTGCAGACTTGAGGAGCTGGTGGTGGGCCCCATCTTCTAAGTCCTCAGGTGTCAATTACTGAAGTGAAAGGTTTTGTTCTCCCTCTTTGTTTCGATCAATTGTTGATAAATAGCTCAGTGCTTGTGATGGATGTTGTGATCAGAAGTTTGAACTTACACTGGGCCTGTCAAATTTGATGTATGTCAGATGTCTGCACTAATTTATACAAATACTTCGCAGTGCTCGAAGAAATCAAAACCTTGGAAGCACAAGAGTGTGGCCAAAAAGGACCAACTTTTCTCTCTTGTCCTCAAAGACCTTGTGTTATTTCAGTGGCACTCTGGGCTGTTGCAGTGATCATGGTGTTGATGGGTTGTGAAATGCAGCATGGGTTTGAACCAGTCAGCGTGATGGAACCTCGTACGCTCGTAGATGTTCCATTACTGCCCAGAGACCCCAGGCAGCGGCAGGGTCCTGCAGCATGGCTGTGCATGCACGCAGAGGAAGACATGGTCTTTCTTTCAGAAAGCTTGGTTCAAATAAACGCAGCTCTTGGAGGGGAAGGAGGGAAGTATTAGCGTGCCATAACTTGCAGAAGGGCATGCAGCTGGTCGCTAGCGTGGCCACGAGTACAACCTGGTCCCCGGCGGCTTTGTCTTCACTAAACCTGCTGCTCTCCTCTCCCAGGCTGGCACTTCAAGCTGGAAACAGAAATGAAAAAGCAGCTCTTGCTACATTCCCCAAATAAAAACATTTTGTGACTTAGCCTGTTGATGGCTAGAAGAGTGAAGGCAGCACTCAGTCAGAGGGACATCGGGAGGTTAATATGTGTACAGCTGGTTTGGCCGATTGATTTCTGTGACCATTAAGTTCCACTTCTGAAAGCCTTGCCCACACATTTGAGTTGATATGTCTTGGACGCTGGCGTGCTCGAAACAGTGCTCGAAGCTTTGTGTTTTTCTGGTTTAGAGCAAGAAGATGTAGCTGGTGAAAGGTGCTGGAGATAAACAGGGCAGGTTGTTTTCTTTTTCCCTTGATGTTTTTGCATTTTAATTGGCTGGCAACTCTCACCATTTCTCCCCGCATCCCGTCTTCATTTAGTTCAGTATGTAATTCCATACACAATACGCACACGCTGAGGTGTGGTTTCAAGGTCTTAGTGTGTTTAGCAAATATTTCAGCCGAAACGATCTGTTCAGCTGTTACATTGATTGCCAAGATTACAGCACGACAACAAACATTATTTGGGGGATCGGAGACGAAATTACAGCCCACTCTCTCCGGCGTCTGCAGCGAGGAGCAGATGCACCGTTAATTTTGTGCTGCAATGTCCATTACTCCACGATGCATTAGCATTGCAGCCAGCCGTGCCTGATGGTGCCGCCGCGGAGGCTGTAAACCCCGTGGCTCGCTGGAAGGAGCCATTTTTTGACTATTGAGGGCTGCAGCGGCGGAGGCCAAAGCAGGAAAAGCAGAACAGGTGGTAGAGGTTGGCAGAGTCACATTGAGCGGCTGGGATGCAAAAAGTGGCTCTTGAAACAGTGACAGATCCGCAGCCTTTCTGTGGAGCACAGGACGGTGGCACTGGCCATGGTGCCGGTTGGTTTTTTCCGTAAGAGTAGCTCGTCTTGGACTGATGGAACAACTGCGTGATGATAAACCTTTTTATTTTGGAAGGAGTAGCGATGGGCAAATGGCATGTCCTCTCATGGTAAACTGGCATAGGGACCCCTCTGGACATGACTTTGGGGCACAGTTGTACTAGTTTGGGCCTCCAGCTTCTGCTTGAACCCAATCCGTTGGCTGGCAGATTGTGTGTGACTGGAGGTGATGGAGGAGTTGGACTTTGGCTTGCATTCTGGTTCTGTCCCTGCAGGATGTGTGAGTGCTGCTGGCATGCACAGTCTGACCTTGAAAGCTGAGCTGGAAAAGGAGCACAGCTACCAAAGGTAGTGGAAACCTGGCTGCTGCAGGCCAGCCTACCTCAGTTTCCCCATCGATACAGTGGGGAGTGTCCTTCTGAAGCAAGCAAGGGGAGTCACAATGCTACTGCATTGTGATGTGTGATGATAACGTCACATGGCACGTGATGTCAGTGTGTTGTGACTACTAACTCCCAGGGTGCCAGGGAGGGACCATCAGCAAGGGCGAGGAGAAGACAGCTCTTTTCTGCCCTGTTCCCTCCTCTCTGGGTTGGAGAGCAGCAGGGCGTGCAGGTGAGCAGGCGGAGGAGGAGGAGGATTTCCTTTGGGGAGGAGAAATCTGACCCCTGTGCCGCCCTTCTCGATGGCTGTCACTGAGGTGCCTCCCCTACATGTTCGCTTTTCACCTCTCATAAAGAAAGAGGAAAATATCTCCTAGAACGCACAAAGCTGCTGCATGCAGAATGAGGCCACTGCACTTGATCTTGTTAAGGACTTCTTTTTTTATGGGTGGAAGTTGAATATCAACTATGTAGTGGCCATGGAGATGGTAAGAGGAATATGCAGCCTAATGCACAGTACTGCCTGGAAAAGTTCAGGGCAGGGACTTTGCAGTGCCAAGGTCAAGGGTGGTTAGGGACTGTCCGACCTTGAACGTAGTGCTCTGATCCTGCCCGGCGCTCTCCTGAGGTGTCTGGCAGAGAGAAGCCCAGCTAGAAAAGGTGATTGAGTGAGATTTCTGTTCATATGCTAGCAACGGGGTCACCCTTCTTGTGAGAGTTACGTTTATTGATAGCTCTTGAGGAGTCTTTATGGAGTTAATAAGTGGTTAGCAGATGTTAGAAACATATTGCAGATATTAGTAGTGGATTGGTATCTATCCATCAATAGATGATGTTACTGGTGGCTGCATGCTATGGGTCTAAGCTGAACCAGCCGAGAGCCCCTTCCCGGGTAGTTTGGTCTGAAACAGCATAAACTACACAAATCTCTCAACATCTCTGCTAAAATCTTGAGAAGCAAGTAATTTGTAAACCCGATTCATGCCTTTGCTGGGATCCCACTTGGAGCTCCCTGCTCAGCCCATCTTTCCCGTTTATTAATGAGCGTCTTTGTCCTAAGAGTGGTAGAGGCACAAAAAGGAGGCGATCAAAGGGAGGGGGGAGGATGGAACGAGTTTGAATATTAAATTTCTGAATGTTTTCCGCTAAGTGACAGCGAGGGAGCAGAAATGAATTGAGTGTCCAATATTGCCGCTTTCAACGGCTTTCTCTTCCAAATGTCACCACGTAAAAATAAAACTGGAGGGGAAGGGAAAAGCCAAACAGTGAGAGGGACACATCACAGCCCTGTGTCTTGCTAAATGGCACACACCGAATGCTAGAGTGGTTTCAGTACCTCTTAGAGGAGCTGTTCTCATCTCGGCGAAGTTAATGAGTATCCAGTTTTCACTGCCTGCTGGGTAATGTCAGGGCTAAAATACAGTGAAGCCTGTCTGAGGCAGCCACTCAAGGGAGCAACAAATACGGGCTGCTGGCAGAGACGGCTCAGAATTGCTCTCCACGGCCCCGGACTTCTGCTGTGACCAAGGAGCTCATCTGCTGGTGCCGAGTAGG
>NW_010427441.1:25268-47329 GCF_000710305.1 Buceros rhinoceros silvestris | reverse complement strand
CAGAAGTGGCATGGAGCCACCTTTAGCCTTGCTGTGGGGTTTGCAACAGGGTAGGAAGCCAGGGGGAAATGCTGTAGAATTGTTACCTGGATGGCTCAGGAACGTACAGACCTAGTTCTGACGTTGCTGATTTTCTTTATCTTGTACCGAGCTGGTCTGTGTGGCTTGGTAAAGCTGAAGTTCCTGCTCTATGGTCAGTCCTAGCTTTGATTAAGCCAAGAGATGAGCTGGTATGACCCACGTGGTCCTTGCTGCCCACCTTCCTGAATCACTGGTGACCGTGGGCTTCTAATTACCCATGCCATGGCCAGTTGGGATGCGTTTGGAGACTGCCAGGCTGGGCGGGATGGTGAGTTGCTTACAGCTTAGTGAAGGTGACGAGTTATAGGACAGCCCCTCTCCTTCCCACCTCATGGAGGTAGAGGAGAGCAGCAGAGAAGGTGGTGCATGGAGAAGCCCATGTTGTGCTTTAACTCAGCTTCCAGGCAAAGACCATCCTCATTTCAAAGCCATTTTGATAGTCTTACTTGGGATTTTTAGTGTCTGTGTGCGATGGGATTGCTGTGGCAGCCTTTCGCACCTTGGAGATGTGCTCCCCTGCCCCTTGCACCTGCATGCAGGGCTTCTGGTGCCAGCAGAGGAGAGGACCCGGAGGAGAGCCCACTCACGGTGTTCAGTGCTGTGTCCTGGTGGGACGGCATGGGCTGGGGAGTTCTACCCAGGGAAAAAAGTAAAGGAAAAAAAAAGAGCAGTTGACAATCCATCATCCAGCACCCGGAGGAGAGCCCACTCACGGTGTTCGGTGCTGTGTCCTGGTGGGACGGCATGGGCTGGGGAGTTCTCCCCAGGGAAAAAAGTAACGGAAAAAAAAGAGCTGTTGCCCATCCTTCATCCAGCATGAGAGGAGGTTTCCTCTGGGCCGGCTGCTGGTCTGTCTGCATTTCTGCTGAATAACGGAGCCGGCATGGGGGAGCGTGGGTGGGTGTAATGTCGCCTGTTACCATGGCATCTAAGTGCTTCTGCAACGCTCCTGTCTTGGTGAGATGGGTCGATGTTGTTATTCCCATTAGCCAGATGGGAAACTGAGGTGCGGAGAACTCGGGAGCTGACTTGGGCTTAGTGTACTGTCCCCGTTGCAGGCACACGGACCCCGCGTGGAAACCGTAGCTCCACAGAGGAGCTCGGGAGAGCTGGCTGCTCGCAATAGGGTGCTAGTGGGAAGATTAACACCCAGGGCCAAGCTTTTCCCACCCAAAATATGGACCGTGGTTCAAATAGGAGCTACTGCAGAAATACTGTTACGGCTGCATTCGTTTGTAATAACCACAATGGCCCACGCTGGCTTTTTGAGCCATGATGTGCCTCTTGCATTTGCTTTCATTTGTTTATTTATTTATTTTGATAATCCCCACTTCAGAAACAGGCTCTGCAGTGAGGGAATTAGTGGCCTGTCAAGGCAATTTCTCACCCTCTTCACCCAGGGCATCTGTTGTTTTGGTTTTTTTTTTTTTATATTAGGGATACTTTAAAAAATAATTGTTTGGAGCCCGTAATTCGTTTATTATGCACTTCAAAAAACGCGCGTATGACTTTGCCTCTTTTGAGTTTTCCCGAGTCTTAGGCAGTTGACATTTACTGGAATTATTTTGTCCCTAATTACCTCTATTTTTGATGAAAGAGAATTAAGATGTAATCAACATCCCCAAAGTATCTGAAGTCAGACAATTGCAGAATGGGTTTGTTCCCAGCAGTTCATATGTCATGAAGACAGCTTTTTATTTTTTAATCTTCTTGTTCCTTTATTGTTTATTTGTACAAAGCTCATTGTATATTTTACTTCAGCATTTTGTATATATTTCGCCTGTTTCTCTACTACTGCTGTCTGGAACGAGCAGGGGATGTTTATATTGAATTTCATGCTCACTTATGCCTAGGCTTAGTTTTTGCTTAACTGACTGACACAGCTTGAAGAACCACGGATGGTTACGTATTGTGTTTCCAATTTCTGCTGGGTTTTTTATTATTATTTTGAGCCAGTTCCAGTCACTGTAGCATGCCGCCCCTTTATTGGACAGACGCTATTTAAGATACCCATGTCTTGTTAAAAATAATAAAGGTTTAAAGAGTTATTCTTGGAGTATCTTTAGCTGGTAATGACCTTTCTGCTGCCGAGCGCTCAGGTGAAGGGAAGATGCGGTGGTTCTTTGTTAAAGGAGGAGCCTAACTAAGCCACATTTGCCAATGTCAAATTGCTCGCGAGCTGTTTGACCTCCTATTTATTTCTAATTCCTGCAAGCTGTTAGTAAGAGCTACATTAAATCAGCCTGTCATTTGATCTCGCCTTTTGCGACCGTCACTGCAAGATTTTATACTTAGGAGCATCAGAGAGGAACTGCGTAAAACTCCTTAAGAGCATATTAGAGTTTACAAAGTGTGTAGGAAGTTGTTCGGGGATATAAATGGTACAAATTACAGAGTAAGGGCTGTGGGAGAGGAGAGGAGAGGAGACAAGCTGGTGTCTATGCTGTGCTCCTCTTGCAGGAGGAGTGTGGGGAGCAGCGAGGGAAAACACGGAGTTTAAAGCAAGATTTCACCTGATGGGATTCCATATTTATTCCTACTCCATGGTTCCAACACCCATTATGGGTTTTCAAGATTTAATCTTTTCCTTAACTGCTGGAGCTGCAAAATCAAGCTGCATTCACCCTGCTCCTTAGCTCATCACTAATACTAAAGATCTTTCAATGGGAGTTGAGCTGACAGTTGTGCTGAGGACAGTCATCGCGGGAGCCGGCACTAAGGGCAAGATTACGTTATTGTTTGGTGTGAACCATTGTACTGGCATAACACTGCTGGTTCAAAGGCTCTTAAAACGCTGCTCTGCTGTTAAGCTCCTCAATAGCTCTGTTAGGGAGCTGGCGCTCGAGATTTCCTGCAGTGAGGGAAACTGAGGCAAAGGGAGATGCAAAACAAAGCGTCTGTCCTGTGGTTTCTGTATCCAAGCATGGCCTGGGAGCCTTGGTCCATTGGAGCCTTGGCCCATAGCTCTGGTGTGGGAAGTGTCTCGATTCCCCTGTTTGGAGAATCGCTGCAGAAGCGTTGGTCTGGTAAGTGCTTGTGCGTGAGGGTATATGGGAGCTGGGTGGAGCTGCGTTCTTCACGATGGTGAAGCAGCGTGCGTACCTTGCTCTGTTCTCCAGCTGCTGGAGACCAGCCTTTGCCCAGCAAGCCACTTTTCCTGAGCGTTTTTAAAGGTCTGATATTGCACTGATGTATCCGCGCTTGCAAAATAACGGGCAAAAGGCGTTGTACAGACGTCGTTCTCTGTTGGAGCATTTACTGATCTGCGTGCGTATAAAACCACTGCAGAAGGCAAAGCCGTAACAGGTCCCCTCAGCAGGTATTTATGGTCAGGTTCTGCTGCATCATCGTTCCTGTTTCTGTCTCTGAGGAGGGTTTTGCAGACACAGTTCTCCAAGCAAGCCATCCTTGCAAAAGCAGCCCAGGGGGCATCATGGTTCCTCTTGGCACGGTTGCTTAGCTGGACTTGGATGCGTGGTTGCTCGCTACGGCTTTATCTGTGACTAGGGCTTGCCTGTAGGAGAAAAATAAATATTTTTGGAGACCTGTAGACCTCTCTGTGGTCTGCCTGTTTTGCAGCATCAAGAGAAAGGGACCAAGAAAAGACAGAGTTGCAATAAGAGATAAGGCTGAGAGGAAAAAGTCCTGACCTGTTCCATTGTGGAGATAAGTGAGGTATAAAATTGGGTCCATATTTAAGTCTGAGGGAGAATTGCTTTCCAGGGATAAGGGCATGCTCTGACCAGCACCTGCCGAAGTGCTGCTGTGTCTCCTAATTGGGCTGTTAAAGCTTTAGGGAGCAAAATGTGGTAATGACCTTCCTTGAAACAAAGCTTGAGAGAAGAGGAAAGATGTGGAAGTGTCTCAGCAATCTGTGACCGAGTGCTTAGCACCAGGCACTTGGCTATGGGGAAGATGAGGGCAATATCTGTCTCCAAAGAGATAGCAGCGTTGTGAAAACACAGCGAAGTAAATCACTGCTCCCTAAGCAGAGCCAGCCCGTATAAATCAACAATAATATCTCAGCCCTCGCTGAGCGCACGTCTGAGACACCGTACACAGCTCCAGTCACCATGTTACAAGGAAGGAAATTGCAGAATAAGAGAAGGTGAGAATTAGGGCAACAGGACCAGAGCTCTCTGAATATCAGATTCTTTTTTTCAGAGCACTTCTGAACAATTGGGGTCAGATTGGTTTTGATTTTTCCTATAGAATCAAACTAACACCCGAAATGACATATAAGACAGTGGAAAAAACCCAAACTGTTTTTAAAAAATCACACCCTTCTCCAGGCATGGTTTTTATTTTTCTAGAAGCCAAAAGCCATTCAGTGGGATTGGCATGAATTCACTCAGAGTTTCAGCGGAGCCAGGTGCAAATATCTGGTGGAGCCAATTCTGACTGGCCCGGACTCCAAAGAGTGTTGGAAAAAGGGTGATGGATGGAGGATCAAACGAATCTTTTGTAAGAGGAAAAGAGGGAGAGTGGAGTTGCTGGATGCTGTGGCAGAGGAGAGCAGGGCTGGCTGCTGCTTTGGTGGGAGCAGCATCTTCAGAGGCAAAGCTGGTTTGGGCCGTAAGGGGGCCAGGCAAGGCAAGGGGAAGGAGAATATTAGAAGTTGGTTTGATACACGAGACTTTCAAGTAAGACGAGCATTTCCTAGGAAGGCTGGCTTGCCTCTGGGGTCTTGCACAGGGTAGCACGATTCCCCTGACCGTATATAACCTGGCTGCCTGCGGCAGAAGAACTCAGACCCCACAGGTCTGGGTTGTGAGGGACTACACTTTCACTGTCTCTTAACAGCGGAGGTGGGAGATGCAGTATCGCTGAGTGATCTGTTCATAATGAGACTCCTTTATTAATGCTCGGTAATGACCTTGCCGGGGCACAGTTGAGTGCCTTGTCATCTGTCCTGATCTTATTAGACGTCGGTGGCATTCGGTGTGCCGGATTACGAGTTACTCTTTATCTCGGTGGCCATCAATATCGGGCGCTGCAATCGTGTAGTCATGATGGGCTTGTTCCCAAGGGCCTTGGAGATGTCGAAAACCCTCTTCGTGACTTGCTATTTTAAGAGTCACATTTATAAGGAAAAAGTAGACAGTTGCAGTAGACCAACAATGTCTTTCCTATCAACAGCAGATATTTCAGAGATAAAGTACCCTTTCTCCTTCCTTTTGCTGGTGCCACGCAAGGGAAGAAATCCAGCTGATTCATGGGCTGGGGTGGTGGTTGTCTCCAACATCTACTAATCACCAGTATTAACGGAGCCAACTGGAGAAGTGGGTCAGCGCTTGGCCTGAGTTAGAAGGAGCAGGTGTCACCAGAAAGAGAAAACGAGCTGAGAACTTGGAGATGGTGTTGGCGGGGGGAGATTTCTGCAGTCAGAGGCTGGGAGAGAGCTGAGAGGAGAAAGGCTCTGGTATCTTCCTGGCAGATAGGAGCAAACATCTTGCGCTGTTGTAAATGGGTGAAATTGAATTGCTTGCTTGCTTGTAAATTTAAAAAGATAGCATGTTTCTATCAATAACCAGGAGCTTAAATAATAGACTTGGGTCTGACTACCAACCTCCTTTCCACATTTAGGGAGAAAGTCTCTTCGAGCAGTGAGGAAAGTCTCCATGCAACAGCTTGTCGCTCTATCATGCACCTTATCAGTGGGTGTGCTACAAGTGCTTGTACCAAGTCATCATCTTTTTTCTTTGTCTCTTCATCCTCTTCTGTACTTTAATTTGTGGTTTCTGTAATGCTGCTTACCCACAGGCAACACAACAGCTCAGCCCAAACCAGTGCTCGGATTCAGCCATTGCAGAGGAGCTGGGGGCAAAGCTACGTGTTTGTGCATATAGAGGATGAACGAGCTCCATGCCTGTGTACAGCCCAACGTGGCTACAGGAGTTTCTGGGGTCTGGAAAGAGCCAGCTCACTCTCTTCTCAGACCCTCCCATGTCTAAAAGTGCTCAGTAGTATCCCCAGCTGAATGTCGTGTGACCCATCGCTGGCTTTCCCTTGCTCTTCTGGGGAAGGCGGGCTGGGCTGGGGACACTGCGGTGCGAGGATCCCATATGGTGGGACCTTGCTGAGCGCTTGCAAAATGGGATCCCAACCGGGAGCTCTCCCTGGCCTCCTGAGCCGAGCCGTTTTGTGCCCCGCTGCCACCCTATTAAAAGAAGCACGAATTGAGAATTAGTGCAGCACAGTGGAAGGGACAGGCAAAACAAGTCCGAGCTCCAAACAACAAATTATTCTTGAATCAAACATCTCATTAATGGCTGCAGTGTCGCCACTCTGCTTTGCATAATTAAGTTTCATGGGGCGTTACAATTAACAGTTGTGCCGCAACGTAGGTAGGAACAATCTCCCGTTTATTTACCCTGGCTGTATCTGAAAGTGCAGTGTGGTGAATAAGACACATTTACAAGTAGATTAGGGTGCATTCTGGGTCATAAATTGAGTAAGGCTGTAATTGCTTTCCAACAAAGGAGAGCTGCAAATAAGACAGGCCGCCTCTCTCTCTTTTTTTTTTCTTTTTTTCTCCCCAAACCCCTTTTTTCCTGTCGATGTGTGTCTGAAAATTCTCATCCCCAGCTAAATAACACAGTTATGGTGTGGAAAACCTTGTAGAAGCTTTTTCAACTTGACAGCTCCTACTCTGTAATATTTCAAGGCATATTTCCCCTCTTCTTCTTCTTCTCTTTCTTCTTCTTCTTCCTTCAGACTCAGCTGCAGAGACTGGTTTTAAAACCGCGTATGGTGGATTTGTACATTATCAGTCAAATATCCGCATGTGCATGCATGGTGGGGAGGGGGAGAGGGGAGATGCCTGGGTTTCAGGCACTTGGAATTAACTGGGAAAGAAGCCAAAATGTCATTAGAAGCACTCGGATACGGCAGAATGCAAACCACCTCCAGTCTATATTCAGATAGGAAGGCAGGCCCAGGAATTAAACGTTTATCAAGGCAGGGGGATTAAAGCCTGACCACAAATACTCTTCTTCGTGAAGGGCTTTCCCTGCGAGGAAGGAAGGATCCGCAGAGTTAGCAGTGCCGTTTGCATGCTGTGGAGGAGCAGGAGAAGCTCACGCCGCCTGGAAACTCTCTAGGCCAAATGAGCTTTTCTTGCTTCAAATATTTCTTAATCGTAGTTTCTTATAGGATTATGAAGAGGCTGGTGGAGAATGTTTTAAAAAAATGGTTTTTTTCAGCCTTGTGAGTATTTCTGGGGTGGTTGGTAAGACTTGGACCTGGAGTAGCTCAAAATGGAGAGAAAGATTCAGCTCCCGACCGGTTCTGCTCCTAGTTATGCACTTAAGGAAAAGCTGCCACTTCCTGCTAAAAACCCATTTGTCTTGCAAATTTCTATAATGAGCAGATTTTGGAATAAATACCATGTAATCTGCAGTGACAGTTCTCTCATTTCTTTTTTATTAGTTCAATCTTCTCAGCATCTGAAACACGTAGCAGTGGAGTCTCAGAAGAGGTTTAGGCAGCTCTGTGGGA
Source organism: Buceros rhinoceros silvestris (assembly GCF_000710305.1). Classification (NCBI taxonomy): domain Eukaryota; kingdom Metazoa; phylum Chordata; class Aves; order Bucerotiformes; family Bucerotidae; genus Buceros; species Buceros rhinoceros. The sequence continues at coordinate 39,748 of NW_010427441.1, read as the reverse complement.
GTTTTTTTAACACCTTGGCACACAACTCTGCTGATCGCTCTCCCGTTGCATCCCTCCCCTCTCCGTTACCTTCCATTTATTTATTCAATTGTATGTTTTAGCAGCATCTGCCCGTAGCCCCAGGCACCCTTTAAGTAATGTAGAGTACACACAGTCGTGCATTAGTGAGACATGCCCCATCACATCATCCTCAATTCCTACAACAGCCTATGGAGCAACAGCTGGATGGGAACAGCCGCCGTCTCGCTCGGCTCTCCGTGTCCCCAGATGCCTGGAGAAACGATGGAAGGGCTTCCCACGTATCTCAAAGGGCTCTCGTAATATTTATCGTATCTCTGTGGCAGATTTTTTAATGGGGATTGGCAAGGGTGGAATTGCTCTTTGTCCTAGAGAAGGTCAAGCTGGTCTTTTGGAAAGCAAAGGGTGAAGAACTGCTTGTGTTTGTCCCATGGCTGGGATGTGCAACACTGCTGTTAGAAAAAAAATCTGTGTAAGAAAAAGCAGAAGGCAGCTCTCGGTGTTGATTGAAGTCTTGGGAGGGAAGAGGCAGCTCTTGCCTCTGAAGCTGCATCCTCCTGTTCTCTGGGTCTGGACTGGGGGGGCAGAAAAAGCAATTAAGTGAGACTGTGAGAAATAAAGAAGAAAAAAAGCAGCCTGCAGGATGGTCTCGGTGACCATGTGCCATTCAAGCTGACCTTTACTGAAGTGTTTTTGGAACTCGAGTTTTTCCCTGTGTGTTTCCTCCAGTCTACCAGTGAATTACAAATTCCATTGCTTTTGAAATGTGTAGTCTTATAATACTTGGTGAACTTTAACTTTTATTTCTTCTTTTTCCTCATAGGTAAGTGGCATTTGCTTAATGTTGAAGTACTTGAAAGTCCAGAGTGGGGGATGTAAAACATCCGTGCGTGGTTGGAGGTTCCTCAGCAGGTAAACCCGAATCTTTTTATTGCATTTTTTGCCCTGCTGTGTCTAACCCAAGCTATTTCCTGTCTCTGCTGATGTTACTGAAGCGGGCTGGTACTGCAGGGGGATGGCGTGAAGGGGTGGGGCTTCACGTACAGTTCACTGTGTTGAAGAGTTGAGTTACAGTTTGGATTGGCAGCTCTGCCCGTCTCCTATCGGGGCTGAACATTGTGGTGCAGGACAGCAGAGGTTCCGAACTCCCTGGAAGGGGGATGCTGAGATGGGCTGTGCTTGATCCGGACGAGTGTTTCAGCAACGCTGCAATCTGTCATGGAGCCTGTTGCCATCATTTCAGTGCGGGGGGCGGGGGTGGGGGGTTGTCTGTGCCAAAGCCAGGGCGGGTGCAATCGTACTGGGCTGCTGGGCTGGGTGGGTTCTTCAGGGAGGCACCAAGTGAAGTTTTGCAAAGCTTCAGAGCTGGGTTTCCAGCAAAATGATGCTTAAACTCGCTGTCACCATCCTCTGACCTTTTAAAGCATGGGGCCTGCCTCTTCAAAAACAACTATCATGTTTGGAGCTCTCACATATTTCCATTGTACCGTGAGTTTCGCAATCAATAGCAGTTCAGAGCCGTTTTCTCCCTCAAGCCCTTTTAGCCCCAAACCCCACACGAGCTGATATTTTCTTTGCTCGAAGCGCATCCGTTGTTTTGTACGGAGCCTGGGCGAGACCTCCCCATCCCGGCGAGCTGCCCGGGGCCGGGAGCGGCGTGCTGAGCAAGGCTTCACCCTGTCGTATCACTCTCGGTGGCTCATTCCCAGCATGTCACTTTTTCTGAGGCTGGCGTATTATCTCGCCCCGGCAGATGCAGCGAGGTAGAAATACAAGGCTATTTGCAATGCGGTTTATTAAGACATGTTTTAGAGGCGGTTTGAGGGAGCACTGGCTGGAAATGTTAATCATCATTTCTGACAATGTATTGACCTGCCTCCTGCCTTACCCCGCTGCCTGGGGGAGGTGGAGGGGAGCGCTGGCCGGGATATCGGTGTGCTTCAGCCGTGCCTTTCCTCCCCGCCACCCTCTGCACCGCCTCTCCCGAGCACAGCAGCATACATCACTGCTGGCAGAGGAACGGGAAATTTTTTGCCTGTGGAAAAGCAGCTTGTGGGTTGGGAAGGCAGGGGAAAAGAAGCTTTTATTTTCTTTATTTTTTATTTTACTTTTTTTTTTTCCCGGACTTAGTAGTTGTCTTGCTGGGAGAAGGGAGTAATCTGACTTCTGTGGAAACAAATGATACTGCCCAACTACTGTGCTGCCTTCTCCTGCTCCGCCAGAAAAGGTGTCATTATTTTCCCTCTTTTGTTTTAGACTTCTGTGAACCAAAAGGGCTTGAGGATTTTAATGGTCTATCTCAAAGATTGAGAGGCCCTTTATGTGTCAAGCCACAATCCCATCCTAGGCTGTACTGGCCTCTGTTTGATTTTATGAAGCTTATTTTGGATAGATGGTATTTTTATAGCTCCTGCCTTGCTTCACCGATGGCCATATTGATGTAGCGCTACAGGACAGGGCTAATAAATAGTTTATAAAACTGTAGGTTCATTCTCCCAAGTGATCTACAGCTGCATCTGAGCAGACTGCAAATCACCATCGTGGTGACGCCGAGCCTCCGTGCCGCCATGGCCCCGGGCAGACCCGTGGCCCGCTGCGGGGGTGGAAGGAATCAAAGCAAAGCTCTCTCCCGTGGAAGCTTGCGCTGAACTTTCCCTTAGGGTGACGTCCAACCCCAGCAGCAGATCATGGAGCAGCCAGCTCAGTGTTGGATTAGAGCCGGTTGCTGGAGGAGCACGCCTGCTCTCAGCCCTTGCTGCGGGCTCAAGGGGGATGTCATCACTGGGGAAAGTCTGCTCTCAGCCCTGCCCGCGGGCTCGGGGGTATGCCATCTCTGGGGAAAGCCTTTCCTTAGGCTGCCCAGAGCCAGTCCCATCAGTGTCAGGATAGCTTAACAGAGCTGAGTTTTGCTGGCAGTGCCTTCTCATCCCTTGGGATGACGTTGCACTGAGCAATGGGTGTTTGAGGCGTGGTCCCTTGCCCTGTGCTGCAAAGTCTGTGCTTAGTTTTGTGATGGATGAAACGTTGCTAGAGTTTCTTACAGATGTAGGTGCTGGGAGCGTGCCATGGGGCTCCCAGTCATAGAGGTGGCTGGATCTTACCCAGCACAGACCCTCATTTAAACCTGCCAGCCCTGACGAGCTGCATCTCTCTGTGCCGTAGTGGTGTCATCAGCGGCTTTATCATGTTCCTGCCTTTCAAGTATTGGAAATACGCATCTCCCTCATTTCTCCCACTTGTCCATCTTGTAGCACTTAGGGCTGATGAGTCTGTGGGGCTTTCTCTTCATGGATGGTGGCACACTCTGTAATGTCACCTAAAAGAGACATGAGGCTTCTCCATTAGTCTGTGTGCTTGGTTTCTGGAAACATGGGGGTTAAAGTGCACGTGTGAAGAGGCAAGGGCAGTGGCATGGCTGTGAGGTGTACCTGCACACATGTATATTGGGTTTTGCTGTGCCAGAAATGCCACGCGTCCCCTCCATGGTCTGTGCTCGCTTTGGAGGGGTCTCTGGGCATGAACTAGCAAAAAGACTTGTCCTGGCATCACTAAGGACTTTATTCCCTTACAGATAGCTCAGAAGAGGAAAAAAACCCCAAACCAACCCACAGCTTTCCCTGCACCCACCGTCCACACCCCGCTAGCATTTGGCAAATGATAAAATATTAAAGCCATATTTTTTCTGATTTGCTCAGTTACCACATTGTCCTTTTCTTTGGAAAGGAAATGCAGTTGGGGCGACATATGGAGGTGCTTGTTCTTCTTGTTGCCATGGGTATGGCTGCAGTGTCCTCAAACGTGTGGCTCTGGCTGCCCAGCTTTGGCTTGGTCCCCTCACCTCCAGCACCGCCGCATGCTGAGCAGGGGTGCCCTCTCTCTCTAAGAGGCCTCTTAGGCTGTTTTAGGATATTTTCCCTGTCAGCTGTACAATTTGAAAGTTCGTTTGGCTGTAACTACGCTATTACTACTATTGCTGTGATGTTATTACAAGGGCTTACTCAGTCGCTGCAGTGATTGATACCTCTAGGTTCACCCTTGTCACGAGCAGGGATTTCAGCCTGGCTTAGGGCCACTTGAGCTCTGTTTTATCCGGGGTGAGCTTAAAGCACCCACAGCCTCCAGAAAGGTATTTGTGGGGTGTAGGAGTGGCTGGGCAAGAACCAAAGCAACTCTGCAGAGGTGAGGCACCCAAAATTAGGAAGTGAGTCTTGGGCTCTTGAGCAACACCTGGCTATAAGGGGTGGGTGGCTCCCCAAACCAGTCAAGGATGACTTGGTGTGTTGGCGTAGGAGACCTTAGGCTGTCCCTGCTTGTTTTGTTCCATGTGATAGTAACTTATGGATAAATTGAACAGACTTCAGTCGCCAGGTAGCTCAGCTGAGTGGTTTTTTTCTTTTGGACTATGCATGAAAGAGAAGTGCAGCCCTTCTTCCAGCTCTGCAGCCCAGTTCAATGAGAGAGAGATTTGGAGTTGAAGCATTTGTTAGTAACATTAGGGCAGAGGAATCTGCACAGACACAGCACCAGCTCCACGCTTTAAACTGCCATTTTCCTCCTCGATTTAGATTGCTCTTGCTCTTTCTGTGCTGATACAGGAAAGTCTCAGCACAGGATGATGAGATCAAGTGCACATCAGTAGCAAACGCAATTTGTAAAGGGTTGGTTGTATAAATGACATTGTGTATAAAAGAAATGTTGCAACACCACCATACTAATGCAGCCATGTGACACCAATTTAATGCATTTTCCCCATTAAGCTGCTTGTTCAAGACATCTTTCGACCATTTTGAGTACAGCAGTGGTGTGTAAGGCCTCTATTTTCTGAGTATTACTCATTTTGCAGCTAACAGATGTCAGTGTCTATTTGTCCCTTATGGAAAAGTCCCTGTAAAGTTCAATAGGGATTAAATTTGTCAGGCTCTATAGAAACATAACAGGATTCTATGGAAATTACCCTGCAATCCTATAGAATGTAATAGATAATCTCCTCGTCTCTGGAGGTATTTTAACTCTTGCATAATTGTGGACCAGAATAGCAAATCTCCATTAAATTCAACAAGATAGTTCAAAAAATCCTATAGGAAAATGATCATTTTCTATTAAAATCAGTGGGACTTTTTCATCAGCATGTCGGTATTCATTGGGAGGTTTTATTCATTTGCCAATCCTACTAAAAAGTGTTTTGTCAGGAGGCTGATACTTGCTTTGTTCTAGGGAACAGTGATTTGTGCATAAATGATGCTTATGTCCAATGCTCGTATAATTTATGGCGAGGCACTAAATTCCCTTTCAGAATAACTGGAGCAGGATGAGGCTTTAAGCTCTGCAGGGAGGAAAACATTTTTTGCTGGGGATTTGGAGAAGGGGTTCGCCCACAAAGACACCTCGGCGTGTTGCCAGGATGTTATACAGGTTGTCAGCAGCCGAACAGCAGACCACAGGCAGGGTGTTGCGTGCACGCACGGATGTGCCGCAGACACAAGCTTTTCTCTGTCATCTCCCTGGCTCCGGCGCCGCTTATCTGAAGCGTTCAGCCCAGGGTGCTGCAAATTAATGTTGGATTGAAGCTCTGTTTCTGTTAAACTGCCCGTGGCTGGTTCGAATGGTGCTGCCGCCTCTTGCATCCGCAGTCTGGCTTTTCACGGTGTGGCCCGGGTGGTGCTGAGCATTGGCTCTGCTCAAATCCAGGGCTTTGCTCTTGGAGGTTGTTGCCTGTGCCGCGTTGCTGGTGGAGCCCATCCAACACGTGGGCTGCAGCAGTTAATTACGGAGAGAAGGCTCTGCTTGGCTGGGGTGGGGTGTGAAAAGCCACCCCGGAAAGGATCATCTTCCTTTCCTCCAGCCTTGGAAGGTGCTGCTGTGCATTTTGATGAAGGCAAAGCACCCCAGTCATAGGAGCATTGGTGAAACGCTTCTTGCAGATCATCTGCTGCATTCAGGTGGCATCTTGGGATGCCGCTTGAGCCCTGCGCCGTACAAAAAGGCACCCTCAGAAAGGAGCTTGCTTAAAGGTGGGGACACGAGCAGTGTGGGCATGGGCACGGGCACGGTGCGTGGGTGAATCTGCAGGGAGCGGGTAGAGCTGTGCCCATAGCTGCTCTTGAGGGCTGATTCAGAGAGGGGAGCAGTGTCTCTGCAGCAGACTGACAGGGCAGCGTGATTGCTCTTTTCGTGGTCCGTTGTGTAGGAGGATGAGTCATCTTGGAGAAGGGAATTGCTAACTCCTTGGGGGGTATTTACAAAGGATAATTTCAGCGAGGAAGGTTACTTGATTTTGGCAAGACACTATGAGAAGGACTTAAGGAAGCGATGGCGAATCAACCTGTCAGCTGAGTGCCGGCTCCCTTGGTGCTGTTGTGGAGGTGGGGACAACATCCTGCATCGTACTTGTGCTGGCCAGTGGGCATCTGCCTCCAGCAAAGTGCAGTTAGCCCTGTGCCGAGGGATGGGGCAGCTCTGAGTTTTCTTTCGATGTGGCCTGAAGTGTGCCTGAGCCCTAGTGAGGGCTTACACCCGGTGTGTGCACAGGAAGAGCTTTGGTCTGTACGTGAGACACAGGCACAGGTATATCCCTCCCTGCAGCGGGGAACAGGTCAGGGAGAACAGTTTGCATAGCAGAGATGGAATCACCTGACAAAGTGGAGAAGGTCTATGGACAGGAGAGAGAAATTTAATGCTATGAAGTAAAGGTCAGGAGGTGCATCTTCTTGGGGTGATGCCTCAAGACCAGGAGCCAGGTCCAGTTTTAAGTGCCTGTATTACCTTGCACTCCCCTTGTGCCAACATGCGCAAAGCGAAGACTATCAAAACCAATTGACACAACACAGGTGACGGTCTCATTTACTGGCGAATAGAAATATGTGTAAATCTGACATTAAACATGAGTTTACACGGCTCCCCTTCTTGGGAGAGCAGTGATTGACAGCGCTGTGTAAATGACATGACGGTGCCGGCAGAAGCTGGGAAACATTTACCCATCCGAGATACGTGTGTACATTGGAGAATTGCCTTGCCTCGCCGTGAGCTTAAACACGTCTGGAGGGATCACTTCTCGCACAGTTCCTTGCCGTTGCTTACGATTAATACCTTTGTGTGGAAGAAGCAGCACACGGAGAAGCAGCCCTGTCTTGAACAAATTATAACCAGTGTTTTCTTTCCCCCTGAGCCATGCTTGTTCCCTCCTAGAAGGTGCTGGATCAAAAGCTCCTGCAAACGCATCGCAGGTTTCCAAACCGCAGATGCTGGGAGGCTGCATGGGTGCCTAGGGGCTGGCTCCTCTTGCTGCGCCCATCAGCCAGCTAGTCCGAGTGAAAATCCAATAACAGCCATTTGAGATTAAAGTCTGAGCACTTCAGTAATCTAAAGCCAGCGAGGAGTCGGTGTCTCAGCAGTCAGTCGAGTGGTCTGGGCTGTCATCTTATTAGAGGGAGAGAGAAACTTTGATTTAACCCCAGACCCTTAATTTTCAAACAAGGAGGTGAGGCAATAACGTTTCCTGACTCCCACTGGCTGTTACGATTTCATGAAATCTTCAGCTTCTGAAATTTCTGACTGTCTTCAGGGTTTGGACTTCTCAGGCAATTTTCTTTGACAAGAGGATCCGTACAAATCAATTAATGGAAGTAGGGGTGGAGAGCAGGAGGCTGCATGGGCGTTTGCGGGGGAAAGTGCTGGAGCGAACTCCCCGGGATTAAAGACAAAAGAGTTGCCATTAGCAGCATCTGTGGATAACAGTGGAGGAAGGGAAAAAACCAGACAAACCCCCGGAACTTGACAGAAGACCCTGCTGAGGTTTCCCCCGGCCCTGGTGACCCAGGTTTCACAGCTCTCCTTCACCTCTGCAGAGGTCGGGATGTAATGCTGGGTTGTGGGCTGCCCCGGTGGCACCTCTGTCCCCACCCGGTCCTCGAGGTTCACGTTGTGTTAAATCGCTGCCGCCAGATCTGCACTGATCACAGCCCTCTGAAAGGATGGGAAATTAATTGCAAGCTTAAATACTGCCGTGGCCTTTGACTCTACTCCGTACGGAGTGCAGTCAAGGTTTTGTCTCATCAGAAAGACATCTTTCTGAAGAGGGGGAAGTTGGTCTTTTTCCCGCTGGAAGCTGTGTTCCTCTTAATTGCTTTGCGCAAAGCCCCGGCCCCACGCCAAACGTGCGAATCAGCCACCCACCTTTTATTTATTTAACTGTACATTTATTTATTCCATTGCAAATTCCCATTTCCCAGCTGAGGATGATTTTTTCCACCCTCGGAGGCGAGCTTTTAAAATAAGCCCTGGTGTCCTCTCCGCTATTTTACCCCGTGCTTGTGAACTGAAAGGGCAGTCAGCAAAGAGGTGTGAATTAGATTTTGGTGTGGCAGCGCAGGAGCTCCGGCTGCGCCTGCTTCCCCCTTCAATGCAATCCTTCCAGAGCTGCTGGCTGGCACATCTCACCTCCTTCACCGCTATTCTTCTCGCATTTATTGCCTTCATTTCCATGGCACGCACGGCAGCGGGGCTGCATTCTCATACACGCTCTCCCCTGTAATGAGTGACCTAGATAGCGCTTTCTTTTTGGACAAAGCAATAAACAATAGCTTCGCTAACAATGTGCTTGGCTGCTAATTCACGCTGAGTAGGGCTTGGACTTGCCATTAGAGAAATAGTCACTTGGAGCCAGATTATCTAAGGTACTGGATGCCCCCTATTACCATAGTATCCAGCGCCTGGCGGCTTTTGAAGATGCTTGTTTCTGTGTTAACCCTATGGTGTTATCCTTTTTTATTTAAAGGCTGGGGACTGAAGTTTCAGGAGCGCAAGGAACGCTCTGGGCGCGGGGCTGGAGTGGCTTTTTTGGTAGGGAGAGCGTTGCGTTTCTTTTCAGGTAGTTATGGGATGAAGTATGAAAGTGGCTGGGCTGAGCAAGATGCTGTGAGGCATCGATGTCAGGGCTGTTTTGTGCTGTGCCCCGTCTGAACAATTTTCCCTTCACTGGGGAAAGCTGCTGTCCCCCTTCCCAGCTGGTGTAAGTCAAGCAAGCCCACCTCCGTTGCCGTCAGTGCAATCCTCCTACATCTGGAGAACTCTCTTAAGATATTTTGGAAGGCTCCAGGGTCCCTTAAACCATGTTCTCCTTCCTGATGTGAAACCACCAGCTCATTCGACCCAGCTCGATGTCGATCCCGCGTGCCTGGAGACGTGCTTCCCGCACCTTGGCCACGTTGCAGGGCTCATAATTTAGTGTACCATGCAGCTTCCTTTATCTCCGTTTGTACTCACTTAATGTGGTTGGGAACCCACAAATTCCCTTTTACACTGTTCTGAATGTAACCTACTAAACCTTAATCGTGGTTTGGGGAGTAGTAACTCTTTCTGTTATATGACTCTCTTTTTATTTTTTCTTATATAATTTTTCCTTTAAGAAAAGATCATTAATCCATGTTTCTGAGCCTTCCCATCAATCTATAATTGAATCATATAAAAAAAGACTTGATTTTATGTCCATATAAGAAAGAATTCAATTCTCCCTAATGCCTGCAGATTTACAAGTCTTAGTCTCCAAATTTCTCTTAATTTTTTTTTCCTAATAACCCAGCTTGTCTGGAGTTATCTAAATTAATTGCGAACTTGAACATACTGTGATCTGAGGAGATCAGTTATCTTTTCCACAGAGGAGACGCCAACAGCTTAACAGGCCCATCTCGCAGGGAAAACAAACCCACTTCTAACAGCTGCCTCACCTCGGTGCGTCGGGAAGCACCCCTCACCGGCACCTTCAAACGGGGCGCACTTCATTATCGCGCTTTCAACGCCGGATTGCACTGCAGGGCTTTCCCCTCTCAAGTCTCCACTCTGCTGTCACCCTCCTTTAAAAGTACAAAAGGAACACGTTGTGCCTTGCTAGCTTGGTGGGCTGGGAGGAGAAAACTCTCCCTTCCCAGCCCTGGCTCTGCCACCAGACTCGCTTTTAAGCCTCGATTGAGTTAGTGCTATCGCCTGGTTCAGGGCATCTTCTCTTCTTAACAGCAGCAGCCCCCCACGGAGCGCAGAGCTTGCATTGGGTACCGGGTACTGCATGCTGCTCTGAGCTCTAATTTTGGGCGAAGGCAGCCTAGCAGCTTTTGCCGCGGTTTCAGTAGCCCCAGCAGGGTTTGCCATGCGGCTGTGCTAACGGGAAAGGGAGAGAGCGACCAATGACTCTCCCTCAAGTGTTTCTGTAAGTCTTGGAACCCTCTGCCAACCTCCTGTGGAGCTGCAAAACAGCACTGGGCTTTGTATCCTGAAGCTGGGGTGGAGATGGAGCATCCCTGCGTGTGAAGCATTGCTAATGTAATAACACCCTGAAAAAATACGGGGTTTAGATTGATGGAAAGTGTCCAGTGCTGGCGAGCTTGTGTATCCCAACGACTCGAGTGGCTCCTGTTTTCAAGCCAAATGGCATCGGCTAAAGCAGCCTTTGCCCTGGCATCTCAGGGAGATCCCACTCGGAGGCACTCGGGCATCCCGAGGAGCTGGCTGCTTCACCTTCTCCTTCCTCCTCCTCTCTGCAGCAGCGGAGGAAGACAAAGACAGGTAATTGTGCTGTCTCCGCAGACAGTAAATTCCAGCTGGGGTGTCCATTTTAAGCACTGTTTGGAGCCCTGACGGCAGCCTGCGTGTGGGAAATTGCTCTGAATGCCTCCAGCCTCCCCCGTGTTTAACTCCTGGGAAAGGTGTTTAGAAAAGCAATGCATCTAATATTTGTTCTGAGTTTCTTGTACCGGGCAGAAGAGCAAAAGCTGTACGTGCGTTTTCCAGCTTCCATCCCTGTCTTCTCTTGTAGGCTCACAGTCCCATCTGTTAGAGGTTTCTTGTGCTGATGTGCTTTTTCTCTATTTTCATGCCATCCCTGTGCTGCAGATTCATCCTCATTAAACGAGACGGGGAGGATCTGTTAGTAGGTCTCCTGCTGTGACTCCTTGCTGTCCGTCTGTCCTTCCAGACATGCCCATTCCCTTCCCTCCCTCCCTTCCCTGCTTGGCCAACAAGGGAGGGCTGGTATTGAAAGCAGGTTTTTTGGGGGTCTGCAGGAGCTCGGGCGTCCCAGATGAGTAAGGCTGGTCAGTCCCCTGGAGCCATGGCTCTGCAGGCTTCCGCCACGGAAGGCAGCACCAAAGCAGGATTAAAATCCTGGGCAGGTTTCCCTTGGCCTGACCCTCTCCCAGTGCCCACAGGCAGGTTGTGTGTTTGGATGGGATCACCCAAAGAGCTGGACTATCTCCTGGCTCCCTGGAACATATTGCTGCTTACTAGGGTAGCTCCCAGGTCTTTTGGAGCACTGGAGGTAAAACTGCTGCTTGGAACATCTGCAGACAGATTTGTGCTCCTTCTGATCTTATTCATTACTTTTTCTCCCTCCCTCCAGTCTCCCAGTTGCTTTCTGAGTTTCAGATGGATTATCCAGATTGCAAAGCCCAAACTCTTGCCTGCCTGCCAGGTCCTTCTGTTCCCTTCCAGTTCGTTCCTTAAAGCCAGTGTCACAGCCCGCTCTTTCATGGAGGGTTTCCATGGGGGCTGCAGCAAAGGTGCAGGAGCAGCTCTGTGCATCCAGGTAGCATGTGTGTCGGGGCTGTGGGCCACCTCTGGGACACCCCTTTGTCCCCCCAGGGTCGCTGCTGGAAGACAAGGGCTTTTTTGGCTGCAGAAAGCCATACGGACGGTGAGCTGCCTCGAGGATGGCCCCACTAGTGATTTCTTTTGCTTGTTACTTGGGAAATTGCACATTGGGAGAAATGCTGCTGCAGTGAGAGAAAAAGAAGAAGGAGGAATATTTTTAAGTACTTTCCCCTTTATTTTGGAGGGAGACTCAGGAATCTGGAAATGTGGCTCTTCCCTTCAGGAGTTCACTCCCCAGCTCGCTCCTTTGGCTGAGCAGAAAGGGGATGTTTTCGTCTCTTGGAAGGGAACAGACATGACCATTTTCTTTCTATGTTGATTAAAACCAACATCCATCCTTGAGTATCCTGTGCTTTGTTGGGTGGAGGGAGAGAACAAACCTCAGGTCTTTGTTTGCTCCCGAGTGTCGCGGGGCTTTGCCCTGTGCTGTCTGCAGCGCTGGCAGGGCAGAGCACTTAATCACTGCCACCAGGGGGGTCCACCAAAACGGGCCTCTGCTCAGCCGGCGTTTGGAAAAATAAATTACTTTCCTGGCTGGGGTCAGAGAGCAAAAAAAAGCAGTGTGATCTACTGACTAGGTGGCGACACTGTGGATTTATGCCATGGTTTTCTGTCTCAGGACACTGGGCAGGTCACTTTGCTCTTAGTCTGCCTTGGTTTCCCCATCTGCAAAGGTTGACATTTCATTCCAGCCCTTACCTTGTTTTGTGTGCAATGCTCCGTACCTGGAGATGAATAAGGATGTAGAAGTGGACCTGAAATACAGGATGGAATCAGATATGTGTGTTACAGAACATCATTCCATTCTCTGCCTGTTAAATTGAAGGTGATGTCCCTGGTGACGTTCCCGTGGCAATGAGCCACACTGGGGCCCCCAGCCCAAGAGATGCGATTCAGGACTCTGAACAGTGAACACAGATGTTAAATACTTTCTTGTGGTTGTACAGCCCTGGCTGGCTGGTGTTTTCCGTGGATGATGGATGACTACTGAACAGCTGAGATGCTTTGAAATGTTCTGCTTGCTGTCAAGCCCTGTCTCTCTGCCTGTCTATCCATCTTCTCAAAATAACTGTGTTTCGCAGCCCTCTTGCACATGTGTTCGGCTGGCTCCATGGGGAGATCCTCGAGTGGGAGAGCCGCAGGACTGCAAGGATTAAATTATTAAAGGCGGCATTTGTGACGCTTTTCCCTCCCAAGGGTCTCAGAGCAATTTGCTGAGGTCTCCTTTACACATGGGGAAAGCAAGGCAGAGTCTGAAGTTGTGCAGCAAGTCAGGAGCAATTTGGGAATGGAGCCTAACAGTTCACCTATCCAGGGGTCATGCTCCTGTCTAGGAGGGAGAAGAACAAAGCGTGCTTCAGAGTAGGTAGGAGAGGCGTGCGGTGGGCTCTGGAGGGAGGCTGGAAGCTGCAGTATGACAAAGTCAGTCATCGTGTGTAAGCAGTGATGTTGGCTCCATCCTCCTCCTCTCGCTGCGTTTCTCTTGTTTGTGCTGCCCCTCTGGGAGTCTGGCTAAGGATGGAAGAAATTGCCTGGAAAAGCCATCAGCCCACTTCTAATTCCCTTCTGAATTGCTGTTTCAGGCTCTGAGAGTTTGTATTAAGCCTGCAACTTTGGAATAACAATTCTCTTTGCCACCACAAATGAATTCTTCTAGCTCCAGAGGCTCTTGTGGCTCCCCTAGGTCCAGCTATCTCCCAGGTTTGGGCTAGATTTCTCCTTTGGGTTGTAAGCAGAAGCTTTTCCAAGTGGCTGCCTCTGCTTTCTCTCTTGTTGCTTCCCCAGAGCAGCTCCTGGCCAGCAGCAGCTTTGCGTGCTGGCGACCAGAGCTGAGGCGAAGCATAACCCAGGTGACAGAGAGGAGCGATGCTCCTCAGCTCTGCTGCACACGAGCCCCTCAAGATGTTCAGCTGCCCCGCAATTAGGTAATAATCAGCTGGAAATGTTAGTATTAAATATCATGAGCAAAGTACCAGCCTTGGCTTCCCAAACCGCCAGGTACTTCTATTTTAATTATAGGGTTGCTGCCTTAGGAGTTTGGTGGTTTTATTTTTTTCTGTTATGGTTTTATTTGAGTAACTTTGCAGGAATGAAGTTGTGCAAGAGAGGGTCTCCGTGCTCTGGTTTGTTTACCAAAAATCATAAATACGTGGAGCTTGTAGAAATCATTATTCTCCCTTAGAAAGCCTGGTTTTCCAACAGGTAGGAAGAGCTGGGGTTGCAGCTAGGGACGGAGCTGGGTATCTCCAGCACGCTCCATCCCTCTCCCCTTCCTTGGTCTTTCAGCTGGAGGTGCGGAGGCTCACCTTCCCCGCGCGGGGTGACGTCTGCAGTTTAATTAGCAACTGCCGCTTCCCTTGCAGGGAAGGCCTGTAGAGTTTCGCGGTGATGATGCTAATGAACGTCTGTGGGAATCGTTCTTGCAACATATGGCAATGAATATTTCTGTTGGGTTCGTTGTCGCTGTCCCGCCGAATGCTGTGACAGGGAGATGTTTCCCCGTTTTGCTTTGAAAGTCAAACACTTGCACGGTCTGTAGTATGTCTGGAGGATTTTTCCATAAAGATGCAAGGTGTGAGAGGAAAGAGGAATGATCGTTGATCCTTAATTATTGTTTTGCTTTAATGACGGGAAGCCTTGAGCACCAAAGAACAAAGTCTTTGCCTCCTGGTCCCCTCCCTCCCCACTAATACATGAACTCGGGGTCCTCCCTCTCATCCTCAGAGCTGCCAAGAGCCCTGTGCACGCCACAGGCTGTCCAAGGTGTGGGTCTGGCCCGTGTTGTGCTCTGACATCTGCAGTGAGTCATTCTACGTGCCCTGTTT
>NW_010427441.1:22299-25179 GCF_000710305.1 Buceros rhinoceros silvestris | reverse complement strand
TCTTTCCCTCCAACCCCCCTGGCAGAGCAGAAACACCAGCGCAGCAGGATTTGCCTTGTGCCGGCGTGGCACGGGGAGAGCTATTTCCATGCAAACAGCCGCCGTCTCCTGCCATCGCAGTCATATTTCTTTTTTCCAGAAGATGAACTGCCGAGTTTTGTTGCACCATAGTCAAGGGCTGATCTAAACCTTAGGGAAACTGAGCAAGAAGCGGTGCCAGCAGGCAGGTTGCCTGCCTTTGACCCCAGGGTGAAGGGCTACTCCTTTTTTCTGTTATCCTCTGGGTAACCACATACTTCTGCCTGTGGAGAGAGCACGGGAGGGACGCGCAGGAGCTGGGGGCTCGTCCCACTATTTTGCGCTATGCCAGATCTTACTGTAGGTAGAGCTGCATCACTGGTGGTGCCAAAGCTCGGTAGCCTGCGTTGTGAGTCCAGAGGAAAGGATTTCCTGTACCTCTTTGGGCTGGTGAGCAGTGGAGAGTCTCATTTGGAAACGCTGTGATGGGAAGCTTGTTTTGGATGCTGGAGCTTCTCCTGAGGTGGTGTTGAACTCTTGGGCTCCAGGAGCACCAGGTGGCACAGCACGAACCTGCACTAGGCACTAACTGAGATGCTGGCCTCTCCTGCAAGTCAAAAACTCCGTCATCTGTTGGCTCACCGCCCCTGAGTGGATCGCAGGGTGCGGTGGGCGTGTTAGGACCCGTGATTGCAGCCTATTGGGGGATCCTCTTGCTCCCCTTTGGATCTCTGTGTGCTGAGGTGCCCAGCTTGCATTAAAGTGCTTTTGCAGAGGAAAAGCTCTTCCCTGGGCACCAAGTCTGCTTCTGAAAGATGTTGTGTAAGCTGCTTGGCAAGCAAGAAACTTTTGTATTTAGACTGTAAATGGCTTTAAATTCCAAAGGTCCATTGCTAATGGTATTCAGAGCAGTTTAATTTAAGGGGTGCTGTCAAGTACTTCTATAGTTTTTCTTTTGTATGTGTTCTTGGTTGGTTTTTTTTTTTACAAGCTTGAAGGTAATAATTAAAGTAATTCTCTGCTGATTTTGTCCTTTTCTATTTGACAAACTTTGATCCATTATTATATTTCAACGGAGGCACGAATAACATAGCCACTTTTTTGTTGTTGTTCTGTAACCATTTTGGTTCAATACGGCATCTTACTGCTCTAAGATCTCGTGCCGGTGGCATCACTTGGAGATGACGTTGATGCAGCTTTGGGGAGGGTTGCTAAGGCAGCCACAGGAGCTCGTGCTCCAGCCTGGGAGTCTCAGCTGCCTTATACACTGTTGGGAAGAACCTGAATCTGTGGTGGAAGGTGGGGTTAGAGGTTTTGAATTCCACGGAGTGAGACGAAGACAAGTCTCTCCTTTCTCTGGCTAAGAAAGTCCGTTTTTGTGTATGTAATGGTATTTTCTGAGAAAAGCAAGTGTTTGCAAGGTGTCAGCTCGTGAAAGAAGTGATCTCATGATCTAAGTTATAAAACCACTCAGAGCTAAGCTGCATCTTTGCAGGTTTCAACTCCATCCTTGAACTGGGGATAAATAATTTGTCCAGGACTTCGAACTCCCAGTTTCCCCTGCTTGTTAAAGGGGAACACACAGGGCTGATGGATCGCCGCCGACTGGCCCTCAGTCGGATGCTTTTTCAGCAGCTCAGTCTGCTCTGCTCTCATCCCTTCCCACGTGTCTCCTCTGCAGGAAAAGCTGAGGAACGCTTGTCCTCTCCCTGGCCTTTTCCCCGAACGTGCTGCCTGGAGGAAAGCTGTGCTGCGTGGTGTGAGTGTGAACCCGCTCCGGGAGCGGGTGGGATGGAGCAAGAATGTTTTGCCTGGGTCTCAGGCAGTGCTGTGCCTCCAATTAGCCTTGGAACCCCGGGAGGAGAGAGATAGCGACCGACCGAAAATCCCCTGCGTTCACCAGCTGCTGCTCGAAGCTGCTCTGTCTTCCTTAGAGCAGCCAAGTGTGGAGAGCGCTACTTAGATCTGAGAGGATAAGGCAATAACCATTTTAAGAAAGATATTCGCAGTGGGTCAAATTTTTAAACAATGAAAGTATTTCCACATGGCAGCCTCTGCCAGTAATTGCTTGTAATTGCTTTCCCTTCGGTGCTGCCTTTGCCCTCTCCCCTTTACTGGAGCGGCTGTCCCCTGTCCACCCTGCCTGGCTTTCTCGCCACCTTCTGCTGAACAGCAGCACGTTTGTAACAGGGTTTATTTTTTTTTCGCAGAGACTGTAAACCGCTCGATTGCATCTAGAGGGATAAAGGGTTCCTGCTTCCTTCTCCCCCATCAGATTATTTGGCAGCTGGTTATTGCAACAGCAGTGGATTTGCACAAGGCTCACGTTGAGGTGTAGCTCAGGATCGAGTTGCCGGGACCAGCAGTTTATTTTTCTCCAGGCAGTGAATGAAGGTGCTAAGTGATGTGTCTGAGGAGAGGTCAGGGCTTTCTGGAGAGCCCAGTGCACCCTGGGCGGTGGCGTGCAGAGGGAGCACACGCAGGGGCGGGTCCGTGTGTTCCTGCGTTGCGAGGGAGCACACAGATCCTGCCCCTGGTCATGCCAGGCTGGTGTTTATGTGCAGACAAGGAGACCATGTGGACCTAGACAGGGACCTGGTCTGGATCCAGCGCTGGGTCTGCTGAGCCAGCCAGCCCTTGAAGACGTGCTCCCATTTAGCCCATTAAGGCTGGCTCTCGTTTTCCCTGGTGAATCAATTTCTCAGTCTTTAAATGGTACCTTCCTTGTGCTAATAGTACAATAGGGCTCCTAATGAATGTCTCAATTATTTAATGTTTGAATCGAGTAATTATTTTCTTGAGGTAGCAAATTGAAGTTTTCACGAGGAAAAATAACATCTCTCCCCCCCCCGCACACCCCCC
>NW_010427441.1:8655-22164 GCF_000710305.1 Buceros rhinoceros silvestris | reverse complement strand
CCCCCCCCTTTGCTGCTACATAATTAAGTAATTGTATAGCCAGTGATTTAATAGCTACAAGATCAAGAGTGACATATTTTATTCATTTTAAGCAGGAGCGTTTCTCATTCCTCCTCTTTCTCTCTAGGAGAAGCCCTGGCTGCCCTCTGGGAAGGCTGGGAAACCAGCTGCAAAGCTCTCCCATTCCCTCTGCGGCATTTCTATCAGTGCTGAAAGATTTTCCCCTCTGGCTCTCACTTTGGCTGCCAGCGGGTGCTCTCCCGGGGGGACCGTGGAGGGTTGTCATGGAGGGATGCTCTGCAGGTTTGCCGCATCTCACCACCACAGGCTTGTGTCCCATCCTTCCTGTGCACACATGGGCTGTGCCTAACATGCTTTGTCTAATGCTCTTGCGTTTTTTGGTGCGTGTTTGGAGGGAGGGGAAGACCCCAGACACTTGACTATCGTCGAACTGGGAGCTGTTTCTGCAGTCTCTGGTTGCAAGACACCCCCAGTCAGGGGATACCTCCCTTTGGAGGAGCCACCCACATGGGCGCAGAGCGTTTGTCACGCATCATCCCCGTCTCGCTGTCGGTGAGAGATGCCGAGTGACAGTCACGCTAGTGAAATCCTCTCTACTCTTTTTAAATAAATAAAGAAGTTAATCACTAGGGAATTACCATGCTCAGATGTTGAGACATCCTCGGGATGAAAAGAAGTGTCTAAGGAACAGGCATATTTAGCGTCGACTGAGCGTTTATCTGAATTCCCCATGTTTGCTTGCGTGTTAGCTGTGCGAGGGTGTCAGTGGTGGAGAACTCGAGAGGGGTTGAGTGGTCGTCTGTGCAAAGAATTCACCTTCCCTGCTTATTTTCCTTCCATGGGTGGATGGACCGTGGTTTCTGCAGTGCCAGTTGCTGTAGTTGGGTAATTGTTGCTAGTGGGACTTGATGCGTAGCTTGTTTGTAGGTAGCTGTTTGGAGTAGAGAGTTCTTGTAGCCACAAAATGACCTGATAAAAAATGGATGATGTGTCGCCCTGCCACAGACAGAGGCCCAGGCAGGCTGTGATTGCTCCGGCCTTGGATGAACACAACGTTAAGCTGTGCTCCTGGCGTGAGCGTTTGTGACTGTGAAGCTGAAATGGGCTCTCTTGGCACGATCCCCCAGCTTTTAGACAAGTTCCCAACAGCCAACTGGTTGGTGAGAGCACTGGCAGGGCGGGGAGCACAAATGTGCTGTGACTAGGCATCGGAGGGAATTCATTAACAGGACTTAATTAGCAAATTCTCAGTGGCAGTGCTCCAGGGAGGAGCAGGGCTGGACCCGTCTGGGTCACAGTGAGCATCGCACCAGCTGGACGGGTGTAAGGCAGGGATGTGCACCGCAGGACACTGAGGCACCTGTGATGTCTAGAAAAAGGCGCTTTTGCAAGAATTAGGTGTGGATCTGGCCAGACACATCCTCAGGTGGCCTTCCCGCTTGCCAGGAGTGACAGAGTCGCTGTCCCCTGTGACAGGGTTAACCTCCTGTGACGCTGAGTGATGACTCACCAGGTGACAGATGAGCTGAGGCCCTGGTGGCATCGCAACAAGGTTTTCAAGGGCTCTCTCTGTTGTTAAAGAAATAGTGACTCACTTGTAATTAGTTAGTTAACACTCTGTGTTGGGGGCTGCTGCTTGTGCAGCATCACACATCTCTCTCCAGCCACAGCTTCAAACTTCCCGCTGTGTTTGAAGCCCCATCACAGGGGACTCTTGGTGGCCTTGCAGTATCATCAACCCTTTGAAGCCCTGGGGGTTACATAGTCCTTAGATGTGGTGGCTGCCCTTGACACCCAAACAGGAGCAGTGCTGATGTCTTCACAACCTTTTCCAGGTATTTTACGGCGCTGCTTTCTGATGTCCTTATTTAACACGCACATTGTAATTAAGAAGAATTTCCTGTACTCCTCTGGGGCTCCCGAGAAGCCTGAGAGCTGGAGGGGTTTGTATGTTATGTTAACGCGCTGGTTAAAAAGTAGAGGTTTCTTTGGCAGAGCTAACCAGAGCCCAGATCCACCTGGGACATCTCTAATGTTGGAGAACCTTTGGGAGGCACAAGCATGGGATGGATTTGGGTGCATGAGAGGGACTGCGGGTATTTGCCAGTGCTGTGCTAGGAGAAGGAGAGGAGGTCAGTGTCCTTGGCTTTAGGTAGAGCGGTGAGCTCAGGTGGCCCCGACTGCCTGTGGTGATGTCTTGCTCCCATGTCGTCTTGCAGGGTGCCTCTCCTTCATGGCTGGCACTGATTTTGGGGGAGCTGGTGGGTGCTCAATGTCCTGGCTCTCCATTTCTGGTTATCCTGAGTCATTGCACTGCGCACAGCAACATTTCCCTATCATTAAATGGTTTAAATCATCCTTCCTCCTGGGCATGGGTCTGTGTTCCTCTACCCAAATGAGTTGAGTTGTTCACTTTGGGGGCCACGAGCACGGCCATAATGCCAGCTGCTACAAGCCTTTGGCTTCCACTGACCTCAGAGCAGGAGCCACGCTGGTGGCATTTGCTTCCCAAAGCCTGCGGAGCATTTTGCTGCACCGCCAAAATTGCAACCGGCTACAACCCTTTGGCTTCCACTGACCTCAGAGCAGGAGCCACGCTGGTGGCATTTGCTTCCCAAAGCCTGCGGAGCATTTTGCTGTTTGTGGGTCAGGATACAGCCCATCCAGGTGCTTGTGTGAGCTCACTGGCCCTGTGGCCTGACCCAAGAGCTGTGGTCTTGCTCTGCAGCCTGGCCAGGAGGGTGCAAAAATCCTGCTGGACCAAGCCTTGTGCTGTGCTTCCGCACTGCACCTCGCATACAACCTGCAAGAGACCCCTACAGCTTCCCAGAGGGGCTTCCCCACCGCTGCGCCGCGGTGATGAGAAAGCTTGGATTGATGTGTCGTGACTTCCTGAGCCCGCTTCTGCCACTGGTAAACAGCCTTGCCTCTTAGCTATGTGTTACCCCGTCCTCTACAATACCCTGAGCAGCTCCGCTGCCGTCAGCGCTGGGTGAGTTACTGGGTGTCCCTAGCGATAACTGTTACCAGATGTTTACACGTCTTGAGATGTCGTCGCCAGGGCTCCATTTCTTACGCCTCATTTCCTAGGGAGCGTTTATATTTCGCAAAGTTAACTTCGCTTGCTAAAATCGGCGCTTCCTGGGGCCTCGCTGGGGCGTGTAGTCGTGTATTCCAGCAGCCGCTTCCCATGGCGGGGCACTGGGATGTGCTGGGAGCATCCAGCTGTGCCGAGAGCATCCAGCCATGAGCAGTGACTCTGTTTTGGTCACCTGAGTGGTTGTTCAGGACCCAAGAGTGTCAGAGGGAGGCATACTAAGGTGCTCCCATCCTCTCCAGTGGCTTCCCCCCAAGGTGAGTTCCACGGAGAAGCACGTCTGTGGTGACAGCACTGGGCACGATGGGCAGTGCCCAGGTGGAGAGGGGTGGTATACTTGGCAGGGAAAGTGCAAGAGGAAAAAGCAAGATGTTGTGCTCCAAAACATTCCCCACACACGAGGTTTTTGCTGGCCTGTGTGGCAATTTAAATCCTAGATAGTTCTGAGTTAAGTAACTTTTTGGAGTTGTCATTGAAGTCCCTCTTCTCGGGTTTGTTTCTGTTTCTTCCCGAAGGGGAAAGCTGCGGGAGTCCCTAGTTACCTTAATTTCACCTTGAGTGGTTTTGGCTGCAAGCTTGTGGTGTTTGGCTTTGCAGAGATGATAAAATAAGAGATTTTCACTGGTGAAGGTTTCCCTCAGCTGAAAATCCCTGTTGAATGAGGAGCGTGGGAGCAGACCCCTCATTGAGATCAATGGTTCAGGCAGAGAAAAAAAACAGAGAGAGATGAACTCTAGGCCAGTGAAGAAAACCTGGTCGGGGGATAAGGGAGGAGGGGGAGAGCAGAGTTAATGGAAGAGAGATATCTCCAGCCTGGAAATGGATGAAGGGAAAGGGAACCTATCACGCCTCGTCCTCCTGGGATTAATTTTGAATATCAAATGCTTGATCTCGAACCGTTCCTCAGGCAGCCGGTCATGTTTCTGTGAAAGCCATATTTTGAAAAGAATTTTTCTGATGCTTTAAAACAGAGGAAAGCAAAGCAAATGACCTTATCCTGCTTTGCATTGTGTCACACTCGATGATATTCTTTTGCAGTACTTGCAGATAGCTTGACACATCGAGGCAGACAGCCCCTTATTATTAAATCTGTTTGCAAATGTGCTCGGATTGCCCTTCACATCCACCCCTGCTTATGAGCGGTGGCAGACCGTGGCTGCGAACTGCAGGTCCCTGTGAACACGCGCCGAGCTGCCTCCCCGCCTCCTGCCTGAGGTTGTCAACTCTTTAGCAATTAATAAAGTGTCCTGCTGGAAAAGGAAGGAGCTTTCTTCCCCCCCGTCTGGGATGTTAGAGGGGTGGGCGGGATGGCTCCTGTAATGCCTTCATCCCGTGGGTCCTCCTCGTCCTCCCGATGACGCTTTGGACTCTGTATTAATCTGCCTGTGCAGCCTCCTGTACGCAGCACCAGTGAGCCCAGCCCAGTTCAAGCTGTGTCATGTTTCCCTCCGGGTCAGATCAGGCCAGCAGCACTTTTCTTCTCCACTGTCGGTCAAAGCTGAATCAGTAGTGCCTCATGCTGCTGAGCCCCGCCATTACTGCCGGA
Organism: Buceros rhinoceros silvestris; assembly: GCF_000710305.1. Classification (NCBI taxonomy): domain Eukaryota; kingdom Metazoa; phylum Chordata; class Aves; order Bucerotiformes; family Bucerotidae; genus Buceros; species Buceros rhinoceros. Next base: position 17,500 of record NW_010427441.1, on the reverse strand, counting down.
GGAGCAGTCTTCCCTGCGGAAGGCCGTCTTCTTCGCGCCCCTTTACGCCCTTGCTGAGTAAATCCTCCGAGCGAAGCCGCGCCGTCGTGGCCAGCACCGCTCAGCGTGCCTCTCACAGTGGTCACTGCAGGATGCCGCTGATGCCTGGCTTCCCCGGAAGCTCCGGGGAAAAGTGCTCCCAAGTGACAGCAAAGGGAGGATTTTCTTTCCTAACTCCCGGCCATGGACCGTTACAAGGAGCTGTTGTTAAAGAAATACCGGGTGGCCCCAAACCACAAATAGGAAGGACTCCCTGGGGTTTCCATTTGCATCCTAATAGATTTTTATCCTACAGGCGGATCTTTGGGCTCCACTATTTGCGCTGGTGTCTCATGCTGCCGCAAAGCCTGATAATCTCTGGGCATGGCCGGCAGCTTGCGGCAAAGGTTCCCAGCACGGTGCGGGCATCTCTGCTGAGACGTTGTCTATCACTTCCAAATTTCTTGGCTTTCGTTGTCAGTGAATATGCCTTTCATTACGGGAGGGTGAAAAAAAGGCACCGCTTAACCTTGGGTTTTTTGTTCTGCAATCTGTTTTTCCTCTTTCTTATCCTTCTCTTGACTGATACGCCCCCAGTTTTTTCATTTCGTATGGAAATGTATTTAGGATGAGGGTTTTTTTTGTTGTTTCTTCCTATTCCTTTGACATAAATGTGTCTCTCCGATGCAGAAGAAGATAGTGCACGTTGAGAATGTTGTTTTCTTCCATGATGGCATCACAATATTTTCAGTTATTTTTCTCTCTCTCCCTTTCTTGCTCTGTCTTGCTTTCTTGGCCACCATTGTCTGTTGTTCAGATGTTTTTGTTAAGTTGTCCAAAGTGATGTGTACATTTTTTTCCTTTCCCTGAGTGGTTACAATTAAGTTAGAATCCATCACTGTGTATGAGTTGTTGGAAATGTTGCTTTTGATAGGCATTACCTTGTACTTGTCTGTATTAAATTTCAGCTGTCATTGTTTTCTTAATTGCCTGCATTAGATAATGTTGAATTTCCCACAGTCCTCTCCTCCTGCCTAAAATGAATAGCATTTGATTCAGAAATGCTTCAAACTTGACACCTTTTTTTCCCCATGCCATTTAAAACTTCACCCCAGCCTGGCTGATTTAATCTGCTATCAACTTCTCATCTTTTTGGTCGTTGCTGTCTTTCTTTTGTCTCTGTCCGTTCGCTGCTCTGCTGCTGCTGCCGCCCGCTGGCCTCGGGGAGGGTTTTTGCCGAGGCAGGAGGTGGCGGTACGCACACCCTGGATTTATCCGGGATGGGTGAGGGAAGCTCCAGTTCCCTGAAGGTGCAAGCACAGGGTGGTGTAAACCCTGCAGGAGCTCTGGGACGTGGGTTTGGGTGGTTAAACCATGATGTTCTTAGCCGTGGGGGCTTGAATCTAACTAACGTGTGTGTCATCTTACGTCCTCCTTGTCGTGTTGGTGTCGTGCTTGGGATCTGCCTGATACAGCGGTGGGAGTGCCATGACGTGGGAGATGTGGCTTTTCTTTTCCACCCTCCCACGTCCCCGCTTTGTATGGCTTGTGACAAGCTGCTGCTCTTCTCCAGCTGCTGTCTGGTTTGTGTACTCTACGCTCCAAATTCCTTGTTCCAATGACATCCCATCACAAGGCATCTGCAGGAAGATGGTTTTCATCTTTGGAGCCTGCTGCTTTTCAGGGGGACTAGTTATTATTAATTAAGACATTTTTGAAAGTCCAATAAATTATATCTGCCTTTCTAGAAGGTATTGTTGCCTTCCTCAAAGAACTGTAATAGATTAGAGAGGTGTGACTTTATTTTCTAAAAGCCGTGCTGTTTGCCCTGTCATGTTCATCTAGGTAGTTTATTACAACTTTCAAACCACTAATTTAACAAGTTTACTTAATGCTGAAATAAGTCTTTGAAGTCTGGAATTATCTGTTCACTGCCGAAGTAAGGAGTGATCATTTCCATGCCAGCAAAAATTACTGAGTGAAATTGTGCGGTAATTTTAGTCTTAATTTAGTTTTCAATCTATGAAAGTTTCTTGGTATTTTTAAGTGACATGAAAGGATCTGCTCTGTTCTGTGTTGCCCAAAATCCTCTACTGCTGCAAATGAAACTGTTTGGTAACGTGGCATTTATGAGAAACCTGTTATAGCCTTTCTCCCTCCATAACACCTCTTTGAGGAGGAACTGGACAGCATATTAGCCGCTTGGCAGATCAGACCTTTGGAAGGGGCTGGAGGATTGTAAAGAGGTGGAGAGACCTCTGGCATTGCTTTTGAGGCAGATGAAAAACACAGAGAGGTTTTATGAACCTGTCTGCGGGAGGAAGGCAGCAAGCTTGCCGGTTCAGTGGAGCTCCGTTGAATCCCTACTAGTCAGGGTAGATCCAAAGTTAATCGCTAGGAGGTATGTTGGTATTTTTATCCTTGCATTTATATTTTATGGAGCCATCTGGTCCCATTAAAGCGTTCAAAGTCAGTTTAGGTTGCATTGAGTTTCCCAGGAACTGAGAAGAGGAGCAAGAGTAGGTGAGGTGTAGAGATGATAGAGCTTTTGAGTGCAGCATTTAAACGCTGAGTGGTAATGGGGCTCCGTGCCGTGTCTTCCTTGAAGGTAACTGGTTTTCTAGCTGTAACGTTCTGTCCGGTGAAACACCATCAGCAACTTCTCCTCTGGGGTTACTCAGAGAGGAGGAGACCTTGGTAACTCGGTGAAAGTGGCTGTGACAACTTGAAAAATGGCTCAGCCAGAAGGTGAGTGCTCTTCCCAGGCAGGCACCATGATGAGTTGCTTCAGGACGTGAACATCTCCAGCCAGGTCCCATTGTTGGCCCACCCCGGGGCGGTGCACGAAGTGGTCTCGCTACCTCATTTCCCACCTCGCTTCCCCACTCTTGGCAGCTTTTGCAAAGCCAGCTAGATAGCTGCCATCAGGAGAGGAGCTCGCTCCTCAGTGAGCTACTCGCTCGCTGCTCGGGTCATTGTTGTTGTGCTCCGGCGATGCTGCCGATGCCAACCCTGACGGCAGAGCAGCTGCAGACTTCTCAAAACTTGGAGCTTTCCACTTCGTGTTTTGGTGTCTGCTTGCTTGGGCAAGGCTCTTGGAGCCTTCCGGTCCCTTCCTCATCCTGCACTTTGCCTTTCTGGGGCTATGGCCTGGAAAACCAGGAGCAGAGGGGTGTGCGTGGGCTAAATTGCCTTCTGCTCCACAGCGCTGGTGGCTTTCCTGGAGCTGACCTGGCTCACACCGCGTGTCAGTGGCAGTCCTGGAGTTTGGCTGGGACATAGTCCTGCTGTGCTGACTTGGGATAGGAGCGGTTACCACACGAATCATGTGCTTTTCAGTGTGTTCCCAACACATGTGGTGACGGGAAAGGAATTTGTGGCTATTTTGGTTCATAGTGAGCACCTCAGATGTCGTGGTAATGTGACAATAGAAATGATTTTCATTTGGCTGCTAACAGAACTGCCTCTTCCTAGCTGGATCTGATGGTCACCTGCGGGTTTGAGAGGCAGAAAACAAAACTTACATTCATTTCTTCCAGAGAATAGGCTGCATTTCCTCCCTAAATGTTCCTGCACCCCTTGTGATTTTTGTCAAACACCCCTAACCCACGTCCAGAACGTGAGGATCTCGCAGCACCAGGGTTCAGTAACTCCTTGCTCTCGGAAGGACTGGGAATGAGCGTCTGAGAAACCCCTTGAAATGCAGACAAAGGTTCCTGCGAGGAGACCTGCCACTTCCTTGGCAGAGGGAGACTTTAGGAAACTGAGGGCACCTCCTCTTTGGAGTCACTGATATCTTGTGGTGATAACTTGGCCTTAGCTTATCTCGATCACAATTTTTCCTCTTGCTCCTGAATACCCAGAGCTGCTGATAACACCGCGGCTTTGGGGCAGCTGCTCTTGAGCAGCGCTGTCCATGTTAGATTGGAGGGAGTGATTCATGTAAGCAATTTATTCATTGAATTCAGTCTCAGGCTTGGGGTATGTCTGCTGGGCAAGTTGCTATTTCCTTCAATTTATTAGTTGTGGAGTGATATGCTAATACACATCGAAACTTCAGTGTTAGAAAGCATTTGTAATTCAGAGAGCTGGTGAGCTCGGGATGGCAGGCGGGGGCTGGCACCCTCCCCCCGAGAGGGCTGCCCTGAGTTTTGTGGGGAAAGCACCGTTCGGATGGATGCCCGCTGGCTGTCCGCAGGCTTTAGGTGGGGTTCGCAGGAGGTGTTGCCTTCTGCTGATCAAGCCCGCTTTTGCAGCCCCAGCTCTCTGTTGGGAGAAAGAGGGGCTCAAGCTGTTTATAGCCTCAAAGCAGAGGATGCACAGGGCTTTTCATTCACCCTCCGCTCCGCGAAGGCCGGGGGAATTGGAGCTCCTGTTATTATTTAAGTGGCTTTCCAGCTGCTCCTTCGCATCCTGTCATCTTGCTGCCTGTCTTTGATTAATGACTGGACCGTCCGTTCCAGCACTTCCCTCTCTCCTTCATTTAATTCCCTTTTTTCCCCTTTACCCTCCACTTCTCTGGTTTTTTCCTCACACAAACTGCTGATCTAAATGTTCAAAATAAATTATGCTGAATAATGGATGAAGACAGCTGCATAATTTACGGTGCCACAGGGTGAGGCGAAGCTGTGTGTGCTCTTCCTCTGCTTTCTTGCCCCCTGTGCCAGCCTGTGCCCTTTCTCCGAGCAAACCAAAGAGGTGGTGGCACCGGGTTGGCCAGTGGCCGCTCTTTAGCTCAGACGAGGGATTCAGCATCACGGGATGATGCACACAGGGTTGTTGTGACCATCAGAGATGTGAGATGCTGATGTTCAGCCCGCCGAAGCTGGTCCCTGCCTGCTGGGGCAGAGGTAGTGGGGTTTAATTTGCCAGCCCATGACATTCCCCTCCTTCTGCCTTTCTGGAGCAGAACTGTGCTGAGGGAGGAGGGTTTTAGATCCGGAGGCAGGGTTGCATTTCTGGGTTTTGGATCTTGCTTTGCTCCAAGTGTCAGCATGAGAAAGTCTTCTGAATTCGTGATGTTAGTCAGCACAGTTCATTTTGGCAAGTTGAGGCAATTTCTTCTGACTTTTATATTATATTCAGAATTTCTCTCTATAAGGATATCGGATATAATTATAATATATTGAAATGAAGTGCTTCAACCTTATCAAAAATAACATTTTGATAATTTCTTACTGAAAATGTCAACACAATCAATAGGTTCTTGCAAATGTTTTGATTTCATTAAATTCAGCAGATTGTTCTGCTGGCATGTTTTAACCCACACTAAATATCCTTTTTTCCATATTGGGATGAACTTAGATAATAAGGTCACCTCTTACAAAGCCACGTGGTGATGAAGCGGAGCTTTTTAGCAGCAGCACTCCGTGTTCCTTAGTAAAAGGATGAAAGAGTGGTGGAGATGACTGAGACAGTGAGGGGAAGAAGAAAGGATAGGCGGAGAGATATCATTTTTCTCTCTCCAAGTTTATTATCCCATTCATTTGCCTCTGTCTTTTTCTGATGTCTTGTCTATCAGCCGCTAAAACCTAATTCTGCAAGAAATAAATACAACTTGAGTAAATTAAGTGAAAAGTCTGCGCAGAACCCAATTACTCTCTGTCCCCCGGACGCTTGGGAACAGAGTTCATTTCCCTGTAATGAACAGCGCAGTGAGTGACAGCCTGGCAGAACGAGCCGTGGCTCAGAGCTGCTTTCATCCCCGGGCAAACGCAGGGTATGGAGTGGTTAGGCAGGGTTGTGTCTGTGTAGATGGAGGTGTGGGGATGCAGGAGCTTTCCCCTGGGGTACTCTAGCTCGTGGCAGCACCTGTTGCCTCCTTGGCCAGCCCTGGCTGCTGTCCTGAGAGAGATCATTTATGGAAACCATTTGTTAAGAAGAATCAGAGCAGCAGTGGTGGTTAAAGGGGACCCAGCGTTTCCCTTCGGGCTCTCCTGATTCCATTTGCTTGAAGGTTTCTCTTTCCAGGCTGGTGGTGTGCTGGCAGAGCCATCCCCTGCGAGGAGGGAGGTTTGGGAAGAGCGCTGCAGGCAAGGAAGGAGTACAAAAAGATGTAAAACCAAATGCGTGTGGCAGCTGGAAAGTGTTGTGGCTGAGGAAGTGACCTGGGAGGCAGGACGCATCCCCGCTCTGTCACAGCCCCGGCTGCGTGACCTTCAGCAAATCGTTTCACAGTCTGCTTCTCGCTTCCTCAGCGGTGCATCATTTTGCTCACTGCTCTTCTCTGATTGCAGGCAGGTTTGGTAAAAGATTTCGTTCCTCTTTGTGTGTATTGAACTTTGCACAAAAGCCTCCTGTTCCAGCTGTTGCTGTACTACGCGCAGCATGCTTTGTAAGGAGCAGGAGCGTACTGGATTAAGGCAGGAGGGAGCCCATGCTGAAACCCTCTGCCTCGGTTTTGTTCTGCGTGTGCATGTGCGGCGGACCGTGTTTATGCGTCTAAAACCAAGAGCTTGCTTAAGTCAACGGGAGGACAGTGTGTACACGGGCATTAAGAGTGTCATCAGTTTCTACACAGCTGCTGAGATGCTGGTGGCTGCAGAGCTGATCCTGTGTGTTGTTGCCATAAACACGGTGAGGATCGGTGAAGGATCTTGCCCATTCTCTTTGCCTCTTTAGATTTATAGCTCTTTTATACAGCTTGCTGAATGTTGCTCCATCTCCGTTACCCAGGGTTCTGGGTTTGCAGGGCTTTCGCCAGCCGCGTCCCTGTGGCACGCACCCGCTCCCCGCTGTGTGCTTGGTTGAAGCTAGGGATGCCTGTGGCACGTCTGAGCCAGCACAGCTCGTTCGCAGGAGTCGTCGTGGTGCATTGAGTAATAATGCACAAGAGAAGGAACTTGCAGTGCTTTATTATGTGTGATACCCAGCCGGTGAAAGACAGCTGCTGCTGCTTTGTGGAGTATTATACCCCCATAATCAATATCAGGGAGGAGGAACTGTTGGGCAACCTGTTCCCTATTATGGGCACTTAAGCAATGCTTGGGTTGACAAAGAACCTTGTACCAACTGCAGGCAGCACATGTTCAGCATGCTCCTCATATATCAGGGAGCGATCCAGCCAAATGCCCAGATGCTCTTGACAGCGAACTTTGGAGAGGAGCGAATGACAAAGCAGCCTTTTCAGCTGGGCCAGCCTCCTTTTGCTTCCCATGCCTGGCGATGTGCTTCGCTCGAGGCTGGTGGCCCAGGGCAGCGAGACTGGTGGCCGTATGCGATGAGGTCAAGAACTATCTGCGGAGCCGGCGACTGAAGTGGTGGGGTCTGATGTCAGATGCGAAGGCCCGGGAGCTGGGGCTGCTGGGCTGTTTTTCTGACACTGCCACTGATTCGTTTTGACTTTGAGCAAGTCATTTAATCGTGCTGTAATTAATTCTATTCATACGGCTAAATTGAGTACTGCCAGGTACACGAGCTCTCACTGCAGGCACGCTGCGGCCGTTCAAAAACTCGCAGCAACACCTCTAATAGAAGGGAAGGTGTTTGATTTCAAAGCAAATCCCACCACGTACCTACAAAGGGCTTGTGGCAGGGCTCTGAACAGCTCTGCTTCCTCACTGCGGGGAGGAGTGTTGCCCACTGGCCAGAGGTGGGAAATCTGTCACCTACCTCGACAAATAAGTGTTAATGAAGTTTGCAGGCGCTGGGAAATGGCAGATAATTTGTGCCGATGTAGAACTGATCTTCTCGCTGGCCCTTTGGTTTGAAGCTGGTGTCCCAGCCTCAGGACCTCGGCGCCTGTGCTGATGTGACCTCCCAGTCTCCTAATCTTTGCACCGTTTAACTGCGGAGCTGTGGAAGTCAATCCAAGCAAAGCGTTTGCTGGCACCATGTGCTGAGTGTTTTTATTAGCCTGGTACAAACTGCGGTGGAGGTTTATTGATTCCAGTGATCCACTGCCATCAGTAACAGCTTTTGTAAATTTTTCGGAAGCGGGAGGGGTAGCAAAGGCTGCGTATGATCCGAGGCGCTTGGGCATCCAAATTACCTATCCCAAGGGGAGTATTTAATCTCTAAGACTCAACCCCAGGCTTTGCTGATGGGTCGGGGTGGGGAGGCCTGGCAAGCAGCGAGCAGATAGAGCGAGCCTCAAGCCTCGCCGTTGCCCACAGCCCCAGCCACGGGGGTTTGCCGTCAGGCTGGAGGCCGTGCACATACCGCTTAACCTCTGCATTGCATCCAAATTACCTATCCCAAGGGGAGTATTTAATCTCTAAGACTCAACCCCAGGCTTTGCTGATGGGTCGGGGTGGGGAGGCCTGGCAAGCAGCGAGCAGATAGAGCGAGCCTCAAGCCTCGCCGTTGCCCACAGCCCCAGCCACGGGGGTTTGCCGTCAGGCTGGAGGCCGTGCACATACCGCTTAACCTCTGCATTACGTGGGGGAACGTGAGACCTCTTAGCTTTCTGGTTGCCCTGCCTTGAACTGATGCTGTCTGGAAATGCTCTCTTGTGCTTGCAAGAAGTAAAATTAAAGATCTTTGGACCTTTATCTGCAGGGCTTTGCTCAAATTCCGCTGTATTTATTCTTGGTCCTGACAGACCCCTGTAATTGTGCTGTGTCTACCTTTATGCATATATATTATACATCAATCTGCTACCGAGTGGGCCACTGGATCGAGTGAAGCTGCTGTCTGCTAGTCCAGTAAACACATCTCACTGACCAGCTGTGGCACCGCAGCCCCCTGAGGGAAGACTTTCCCCTCTTTGGCTGTTGTGGATGTTCGGCTGTGAGGGATGAGAGTGTTTGGGGCTCTAAATAGAAGCGTCTGCAGTTTTGCATGTGCACAAAACCGACTTCTGGGAAGCTGGGCTAAGCATCTCGTT
>NW_010427441.1:1308-8634 GCF_000710305.1 Buceros rhinoceros silvestris | reverse complement strand
TGGCTGTGAGGGATGAGAGTGTTTGGGGCTCTAAATAGAAGCGTCTGCAGTTTTGCATGTGCACAAAACCGACTTCTGGGAAGCTGGGATAAGCATCTCGTTCCTGCAGCTTTTGAAAACGGCAGATCTCTATCACTTGCAGGAGTTTCTCGCCTAAATGGTGGCAGTAGATCCACGGGGTGCTCTGTGGGAGCAACGGGCTTAATACAAAGTGAGGACAGTTTAACTGGGATTTACAAACGCCCCCCCCAGGAGTTGTGGGTGCGTCGTTTGAATGGGAGTTTAATACCCATGTTCCCCTCAGTGGCTTAGAAAGTTTTGTTATCTTTTCTGAAAGGAGGTTTTACAAAAACCCAGAAACCACCACCAGTAAATGTGTTTTTGCCAGAAAAACAGGGAATTTGGGCTGACTGGATTTTTACTAGCAGCTGTGGGAGGTTGTGGCTTAACAGAGGATGCAGTCGTGACATAACATTCTAACTGTCCCCATCAGAGCAATTTCGACCCGCAATAGGTGTCCGACCACGTAAGAATGTGTAAATCCATGTGTATTCTTTTCTTGCTACATCTGTAGTAAAACTGTTCAGATGGTAGGACACGTGTATTCTTTTCTTGCTACATCTGTAGTAAAACTTCAGATGGTGGGACAATATGTAATTGTAGAGATGCTAAACTGCATGTAGGAGGAGGAGTTAGGAAGGGAAAAGGAAGAAAGGGAAAGCCAGAGTGGTCCCAGCAGCACAACCTGTGCATTAGCTTTGCTGGAGCAAATGATTGGGGCTCCTGCCTCATCCTCATAGGCACATCAACTTCCCTTCCCCGCCAGGTCTCCAGGTCATTTCCGTAGTCCTTTCTTCAAATATACTTTCCTCTGCCTCCAACCTTGGCCAGAGGTGGTGATGTCTGGTGGAGTAATTGCTCTGGGGATGATGTTGGACTCCGAGACGGACTGGGATTCATCTGACACTGTCTTGCCTCTGGTCCTGCTCTCCACTGGGAAATTTTAAGCGTGTCGGAGTGATGGCTTTGAGCAAATTCCCAGCTGACAGGACGCGTGTTTGGGCTGGCTGTCTGGTCGGGAATTCATTAGGAACTTTTGTGTTTGCAGCTGTCTCTTGGATTATATCTTTATTGATCCTGCCTGCCCATGGCCAATGGGAAATATGTGGAGATGATGAAGCTCTTCTGAAGGGGAGTTCATAATCTTGCTCAAACAAAGCCAGGCCCCCAGAGGGGAGGATGAATGGCCTGTGTATAGCCTGTTTTGAGATGATGTGGCTATCACATCTTGTTCCCCTTGTTTTACTGGGATAACATTCAATTAACCCCAGCAAGAGCAGCTTCCCATAAGGGTTAGCAACAGCTAATCACTTGCTCCAGTTACTCCAAATGAGACACACGAGTCAGCCACAAGCCTGTCTGGGGCTGAGAGGATCAGTGGGACCAGCACCAGTTTCAGGACTCTGCAGTGGTCCCCTAAAGACCTGTTGTCTTGAGGAGGTCCTGGAGCTGGAGGTCAGCCTTGGCCCCAGCTCTGCCATGGCTTTGCTGCTTGACCACATGCAAGTCACTTCATTTCATGGCAGGGTTTGAGCGAAAGGCTGTTGGACACTGGCTAGTGGGTCAAGAAGGCAGCAAGCAAAGCCAGAATTTCTTCTTCCTGCCCATTAGCAGTGGGCAGCCGTTCCTGAGGCTTGCAGCATGGGGTCATCTAGGAGGATGAGACGGTGGCTCTGTGAAATGCGATGGCTTTATTTGGGCTCCACTGACCTCCCTGGGGAGCTGCCAGCCTGGGTGTCAGCCGTGCAAGGGTCAGCATCTTCTGCAGAGAAGCTTCTCCACAACCCGCGCTGGTTTGAGTGTGCATGGCTAGACCGTGGCAGGGCTGTCAGCAGGTAGCAGCTTTCACTTGCTGTTAGCCAGGGCTGGATTTCTGCAGGCACCCTGGAGAGGCAGAGCCCTCGCAGCCCCGTATCGATGCCTGACAGCACCTTCCTATTTGTATACCCAAGCAAGGAGACAACTTGTGAGACAAGTGCACTTAGCCTCTGCCAAAGCCAAGCACTGGAGAAGTCCCTGATGTATTCAGAGAAACACGCTGTCTTGCCGTGTCTGCTTTGGAGAAACCTTGCTAATCCTTCCTGAAAAGCCCAAAGGGGGATCTAAAGCAGCTTTTCATTAGCCAGACAAGCCCTACAAGTCCCCCAGCAAAATAGGTACAAGGGGAGGAATGCTGCCGTCTGCCTCTCCACGGCAGGCTGAGTGACAGGGGAGCCTGTGCGGAGGGAAGGGGTGAGATGCAGCCCTTGTGCTGGGAGCAGTGTGTGCAGGGAGAGGGCTACGGGTGCCAGCGTCGTGCTGGCAAGCTGCTGGGAGCTTTGCTTTGCAGGGAGGGCTGAGAAGAAGCAAGGTTCATCCCTGGGACTGTGCTATCTTCCGGTGGGGCTCAAACCCTGGAGATGCCCACCTGGTCTTCTCCCACTGGAGCCTGTCCAGGCTCATTCCTGGACTCCTGGGTGATGGATTGCCCTGGCTGCTGCCCGGCCTTGTTCTCTATGCATGTGCAAACAAGCTATCCCTGACGCAGCGCCTTTATGGCAGAATAACTATATCCATCGGATTGGGCTGTGCTGTTTCTTGCTGAGCCAGTACAGCTCGTACAGGAGCTGCGTGTAAACAAGCGCAGAGTGCGAGGAAAGCACTCATCTAGGCTTCCCACTGCATTAGCGGAGGGGTGGGAATTCGTTTCTCGGTGAGGCTGGCTGAGCGGGTGGTGATGGTGGTACGTGTGTATCCTCAGGACCTGGGGCAGAGGAGTGCGAGCTCCCGGGCCGTTAACAGGGCTGTGCACGTGTAAATACTCTGCTGCTCGCTTTCATGTCTACCTGCTGCACAGCAATCCCCGAGCTGCTGTCTCTGCTTTCCCCTCATCTCTCTGAGCCGATTGACCCTTAAGCTGCAGCAGGTTAGATTGCAGCCCACTCGGGATCAGGCTAATAGGTGATGCTAACAGGTTGTCAGCTCCGTGGCTGTAAGAGGATGCATTTCCCAGGCTGTGGTAGGTAAATCCTGCCGGATGTGACTTGCATGTCCACAATTCCCCTCTGAAGTTGCGAGACTTGCAGTAGCTGAGAGAGTGCTCTGGCGATATCTGCAGGCATGGCAGAAAATCATTTTCAGTGGTGGAAAGTGACTTTGCTGGATGGATAAAATCTTGTGAAATTACTCCGGGGTAAGAACAATTTGTTTCAGTCTCCATCTCCCGAGATACTGATGTTGGAAACATCCGGATTTGCCAGACCCACTCTCTGTGCACTCATTTAAAATGCCGGTTTGGGGTTTTTTTTGTTGTTGTTTTGCATGGGCATGCTTGTGGTCTCAGGAACAAGAGTTCCCCTAAAGCACATAAAGGGCTTTTAAATATGCAGCCTTGCTCTGCAGGTACATAAGCACCTGCTAAGGCGTTATGGTGTGATTAAAAAGAATAAATCCTTCCGAGGCCAGGAGAATACCTGGGTGAAATGAACCCCTTGCTGAAGGCCTGGGAATACATAGGTACATGCATAAATGTACGTGTATACACTAGTATATAGAGGGATAAGGCTAGGTGTCACCTTGGGGACATGGTGCAGGCGTGCCAGACCTGCCTGTTGGATGCGAAGGGGCTCTCCGATGGCCCTCTCAGGCATGGCAAGATGAGGTCAAGAGCAGTATTAATTTAGATGGCTTTCCTTCCTGCACCAGAGCTGTTGTTATGGTGCTGTTGGTGTGTAGTAAAACATCTTTTAGTGCTGGGGGAAATCAAATAATCTTACGGACCTGCGAGTGCATCCGGTCCGTGATTATCCTAATGAACGTGGTGATGTAGCTCGGGTGCTGTGTGTCTCCTCGACTTTCCTTGAGGTGTTTTTCACCAGTCCGTGGATTGATAGATTGGCACCTGAGTGCCTTTGTTAGCGGGAGCTGGTCATTAAGGGTCTGAGCATTGCTTAGAGTTTAGACGAACCTCTGCTTTTCTGGCTGGGGGATATTTTGGGCAAGATTTATGAATTTTATTAGATGGACCTAGTAGGGATAATGAAGGCTCCAGGATAGTAAAAAGTATTTCTCTTGAAGAATAGGGAAATATTATGAATCTTGACATCTCTCCCACTGTAGAGGCAGCCTGTGAACTTGGAGCTGGAAAATGAGTTGGAGAATGTGCCACAGGGCGATGTTTCCTCTGGTTTCTTGTGCCGCCTCTTTTACATCCTCCCCTGGCTTGGCAGAGCTGAGAAGACTGTTGGCGAAGGAGAGCAAGATGTTTCTTCTGGGCTATGGGAGCTCCCACCCTCCTTCCTCCCTTCCCCATCAGCTCTGCCTGTGCCTTTGCTCCTTGGTCCAGGTAGTGAGAGTGGTGCTGATGCTCCATGTTACCTGAGTGCCTTAGATGCTCTGGCAACCCCCAGTGTCAGGGATACTGGTCCAGTTGGGTGCACCCGTTGGCTCCCAGTACCAGATAGCTCAGAGAAAGGTGCACAGAGCCTGATGTGATCATTTGCCTGGGAAGGATTTTCTCTGCAAATCTCAGTCAGTTAGTGATTGACTTTGATGCCAAAGCAGAAGGGTTGAGATCCCCGACGGGTTTTTATCTCTTCTAATGTAACAATGAGCTTCCTTATGGGTCTCCTCCATCTCTAATTCCTGCAAAGCGCAGTTCTGCTTCTCTGCCATCGCAGAGCTCAAACCAGGCTTGTCAGAGGCAAGTGGGATGAAAAGCCGCAGACCTCTCTTGTTAGAGACATGCTTCTGTGGGTTTCCTGAGGGCTCGGGGCCTGCACTACCAGCACACTCAGAGAAGCAAGTGCACTTTGCAAAAACCGTTTAACCTCTCTGTGCCTCTGTTTACCCTTTTAAAGAGGTGTAATACCCGCAGAGATACTGTGAGGATCAATTACTGTTTCTGCGTTCTGAGATCCCTGGATAAAAGGGTAGAGAATTATCCTGCCAGTCTGTCTCAAATATTGTTTTCATTAAGATTAACACTCTTCAGTAAACAGAACCGGTAAAGCTGTATTGGGTGTTTAATAAGTAATACGTTGTTGATATCCATCACGTTGTCTCTTCATCGTCAGCTGTTGGGTAATGCACAGTAACAAGCCTGTGGAAGTGAAGCATCCTGCTCTAATTGCTCTTCGCTGGGTGTTTGATTAGTGGTGCTTAGGGCAACGTGTGGATGGTTGTGGGGACCTCATCAGAATTCCTTATCTCAAGGGCGTGAGGCAACAGGAGACACAGAAACAACATAAAGAGCTCTGGAGATTGTAGAGGCCAAGATAAGTAAACTCCGCTCCTTCCCCTCACTTACTGAGACTGTCCTGCAGCCTCCACCGTGGGACTAGGTCTGCGTCTCGCCCTGTATCTGGGTTTTTCTTGCCTGGCAAAAGCTGTGTAGCATATCCCATTGCTGAAGAAAAATAGAGCGTTAAAAGCTGACAGCCAGAACTGGGTCCTCAGCTGGGTCAAGTGCACAGAGCTGCGCTGATTTACACTGGCTGAGGTTCTGGCCCATAATCTTTTGTGATCTGTCATAAATATTACGTTGATTTAAAATGAAGAGGTCTGTCTCAAACTTGGCTGAGCTTTTGATAGAAATAGTGCAGCCTTTGGAAACCCTCTTCCATTTTGTCCTTGCTGCTTGTGTAGACGTAACTCCAGCTTAACACTGATGGTTTGGTAACAGAAGGGGTTTTCTTTCCCTGCAATTTTGCCCAGACTTAGAGGCTTTTCCTTTCCAGTGGGCTGGACTGGGAGGCGAGCAGACCCACGCCTTGGGCTCTTGGCTACTGCAGCCAGCTTGCTGATGCTCTCTGTGAGCAGCTTCCCCCGCCTCTGGAAAAAGCGGTGCCTGTGTGCCGAGGCGGTTACCAGCAGTAGCTGTTAGGCACTGACAGTGCCGTGTGCAAGCCTGGGGAGTGATAGGGACCTTGCAGCTGTGATCTGCAGCCTGCATGGAGTTACCTGCCCTGGCAACTCGAACAGTGTTTAGCTGAGACTGGCATTTGAATAGCATATATGAAAGCCAGTTGGGTTTCTGAGAAATTACTGTAGTCTGAGAGCATGCCCTGACCCTGTGGGGGTGCAATAGACCCGTCACCGTCTTGAATACTGGGTGGCATTCCCAGTCTGTACGGCAGAGGCTGATGAAGACGGCAGCGTCCTTTGGCTCGCTGCGGAGCGGCGAAGGAAATCTCTGCTGCACTTCAAGGCAGGCGTGAAATGACAGTGCCTGTAAGCCTTTGGCTGCAGGTTCCTTCCCCGGGGAGGTATGTACTGAGATATCACTGACTCAGAGTAAGTCCCAAGGAAATCCCATTCTGCCCACCAGCCAGAAAAGGAGTCTGCGGGATTTCTACCAGCCTGGAAATAATGGGAGAGTAACACCAATTAAGAGGACAGGCTCAGCCTGTCTCCCGCTGCTCAGCGGAGAAAATCAAGGCAGGTTTGTCGCTGTTTGAAGACCGGCCTTTGAGAAAATTGCCAGTGAAGATGTTCTGAAATCACTCCAAACCTTGTAAGTTGCTGCTGCTACGAATACAAATCGGTCGAGTGGAGTTTCATCTGAAGAGGAGCCAGCGGGGAGCCTTCCCCGCTGCCTGGCGAAGGGTGACGGAGCCGGCTCACCACAGGGTGCCACTGGGAGCAGACCCACAGGGTGATGTGCAGGGAGGAGAGGACTCAAGCTGGCAGGAGCAGAGGTGAAGAGGGAAGACGTTGAAGCAGGAGGGCAGGAGACCAGAGCAGCAAAACAGAAGGACAGGATTTCCCCCCGAGGATTGCCTCCTGCCTTGTAGCCCTCACCTTCTGGAGCGGTGTGAGGGCTGAGGAAGGCAGATGGGATGGGGCAGCTGCGTCTGTGGTAGCTACATGCTCAACCAGCCTTGTCCCCAGGCCGGCAGTCCAGTGTAGAACCAGCATTTAGTGTGGTGAAGGCTCTCAGGGACAGGAGAAGGAGAGATGTAGGAATATCTCCATCACACTGGTGCCCCTTCAGTGAAGGTCCAGGAGCGTGGTATGGCTTTGGGGCTGACAGCAGAGCAGAGCAGCCTGACACTGTGTCTCTGGCTGGGCCTCTCCATTGCTGTGTTGAGGGATGGAGCATGTGGGTGAGACTGCAGGATTTCTCCTAAACACAGAGACCCAGCAGGCACAGCTGTCCCTGGGCCACCAAGCCATCTTGCCACCTTCTCCATCACGCAAGCTGCAAGGTGCCAGCAAAGAGCTGCTGGGGCAGTGTGTCAACCTGCAGCCCCTGTGGTTTGCAGCCTTCTGGTGCTTGGGCGCAGA
>NW_010427441.1:0-1183 GCF_000710305.1 Buceros rhinoceros silvestris | reverse complement strand
TTCAGCAGGCGCATTTTTAACAGTCTGTTTTCTGCCGCTGCAGTGTCAGAGCAACCTGATCTTCCAGTGCCCCAGCAAACTCCTGCCAGCCGCTGGGGGAGTGCTCAGCCCCAGTCCTCCAGCCCAGGACCGGGCACTGCTCTTCGCCAGGTTTTGGCTGCTCTGCAACAAGGCACTGCATCTCTCAGAGCTTTTTCTGAGCTCTCTTAGCTGCTAACCAAGCTGTACCGGGTTAAGCCATCTGAGTGCCTGTGTTAGCTCCTGGCCCTGGGCTTTGGCAGAGGAAGTGCTCACGGACAGCAAGAGTGGTGTCCATCGCTTCCCCAGAAAGGATGCAGTACCCATGCATCAGTGCCTGGGCTGTCTGCACCTCTGACCCAGTGATTTATTTAAACCCTCTGTACGGAGTTTGCCTGTCCATAAACCGAGCCCAGACGACAGCTCCAGCAATCTGCAGGGCTGAATTAAACATGTGCTGTTGCTTCTTGCATGCTCTCGGTAATTTCTGTGCAGGGAGGGAGGAGGAGAGCTCAAACAGATGGCCCCAGTACCAATCGCACTGGCTCTTACCTCCTCACTAAATAAATGAGCGGTGCAGAGAGAAATTCAGGGAGCGATCGCGCTCTTAGGTTGTGCACTTCCCAGGCAAGGCTGGTCTGTCGGAGGCTGCTGGGGTCAGTGTGGATGTTACTCTTACACCCTATTGTCTTGAGATACCAGCTAATATATGCAGCTCTTGATCAGACTCTCATTATCAGGAGATTCATCAGGGACAGCTAGTATGATGTTTATTTTTATTTTTTCCTTGCTCCATGTTCATTTAGGTCGGTAATTTCTTTCCCTCAGGAAACTCTGGCTCAGATGCAGCATCTGGGTTTTCAGTGAGGTCCATCTTTATTTTATGGTTGCAACAGGCATTTAGTTTTCCAGCTATGAAAAACACACACGCTCGTTTTAAAGGTCAGGTTTTCTTCATATAGTGGTGCTGGATGCTGTCAGTGAGAGCGAAACATGGGAAGTGGCCAGGATCAGAGCCACAGTCTCTGCCGTGTTAGAAGGTATTAGGAAGAGTTTCTTCTATCAAACAGGTCCATCTCCCGAGGAAGCTGGTGGCCCTGCCATCCACTGGTCTGGGGGTTGCAGATGGATGCAGCCACTGTACCTGTGGTGTGAGACCTTCAGC
>NW_010427440.1:8277-11794 GCF_000710305.1 Buceros rhinoceros silvestris | reverse complement strand
ACATATATATAATGTATAGTAATTATGTAATAATTATATATACTATATCATAGATCTGTTATGTTCTCTAGTAGCTGTTTTCTTTGCAGACATTTCAGACACTGGCTACTTTAAGTAGGTCATTGATAGTTTACCTCAAAATGACACATAGAAGTTGTTTACATGAAGAGAGGAGCTACCCTTCCATTACAAAATACAGTGTTTCTCTGAGCTTGTGCTGTGAAGTTCTTCTGCAAGTTACCAATAGCAAAGTAGACTGATGAAGTCCTGTCCTGGTTTTGCTGGGACAGAATCTGAGCCCTGCCATGGTCTGCTGACTGTCAGCAGTTCCGGGTTGGCCAGGGCAGCTGACCTGAGCTGGTTCCGAGGTATATCCCAGACCGTAAACCTCATGCTCGGTGTAAAGGGCGAAGTTTGTTGAAGTGTGGGGTGTCTCCTGATTGGGCTCCTGCTTTAGACTGGGCTCCTCCTGATCCTGCTTCTTCTCTTCCTTCTCTTCTTGCTTCTCCCCGTCTCTGGAGGGGTTCGCCTGCCATTGTGCTCCCAATGACTGCTTTCCTGTTTAGTGACCACTGTACATTCACTGGGCTGAATATAACTTTGTATACTTTATATTGGCACTGTTATTAGTTTGGCTGTTTCATTAAATCAGTTTTAATTTCAGCCCATGAGTATCCTCTCCTTTTCCCGATCCCCCTTCTCTGCTGGGGAGGGATCATTGGGTAATAGAGCAACTGTTGTAGTTTAGCCCCAGATGCGAGCTAAATGTGGACAGGAGAACAGTAGGTATCATGTAATTGTTAATTCTGCGAGCGTAGCGTGTTTTAACATGCTAAATAATTAAATTCCTGTGTGTGTGGAGGCTTGGATACCTTGCACCAAAGCCCTGCCTGGAAGGGGTACTGCCTGCCAACTTTCATCAAAACTAGCTTTTGTTGCATATCAAAACTAATCTCTTTGTATACTGAAGTTAGTGTTTAACTGCTCTCTAATGAGAAGTATGGTGACATTATATTGATAACAGAAGTGTTGGCCTCTGTAGGGAGGACATCTTGCCAATGCTTATATGGGCAGTGTACTTCCCTGTGTGCAATCTGTGGAGATACTTTTCATCACGACTTATCTATGTTTTATTTTTAGGCTGTTTGCTGTGATTCTTGCTAGGTCAATTTAAACACGTTATACATGCCATTGAGATGTTATCAGTTATTTAATAAGTAATTTAAGCTATAATTTACTGGTTTAAATTTTATAGGAGGACATGTATGCTATTTAGGTTTTTTTAAAATTGTTACTAGGATACTTCATTGTTTTCCATGAATTATTTAATGGTGGGGGGCAGGGGTGCGGGGAGAGAATTCTCTCTGAACAGAAGTGAAATCTCCAGAATTGAAAGATACTATTAGATTAATATTTTAACTAGGGAATATGAATGAAGATGAAATGACTAATCCATTCTTTTATTCTCAGCATAGGCTTGCCTTGCCTGTCTCTAAAGTTTGAGACACGCACAATTCTTGGCTACTTCTTGAAGGGTGCAACAAGTCTCTTCAGAAGTTCAAACTTCTTCCTTTTATCACTCAAGGTTAGCCAGCTAGTGAAGTAAAACTCCATCATTTTGTTTAGAATTGGGGGCTGTTTATATGCTTTAAGAGAAGACTGCATCAGTTTTCACTTATTTTATATAAGTGTAGGGCAAGCTCAGCAGGAGATAGATTTTTGGATGTCAGAATGCAAATTTTTCAAGGCACTGACTGAAATTCGATTATTAAACCTTACTTGCAGTTAAAAATGGTCTGCAAACAAATGATCTCACTGGTGTTTACATCTCAAGGTACTTTGATCTGTCTGTGGGAGTCCAAGTCCTGAATGAGCTTGGCATTCTTTCTCATAGCTATAGTGATTCCTGCTTCAGTTGAAGGAGCTTCGTTGCTTATATTGTGACTTCAGTGTGGAGACAGTTTACAGTCTGACATATGGTGTTAGCATAACATTGGCAATAGTTAACCTTAATATGACAACCTGTAAACTGGTAACTCAAAAGCTGCTGCTACAGCTGCTACTATCTCCTTGCAGTCATAACAGTGCCACTAGAAAAAAAGAATATGCCAACAGGTCACGGTGTAAAACATAGCAGGTCTCCTAAACAGTCCTTACCCACAAGTTGGGAGTCCTTTGCCTAAACTGAGGGACCAAAACAATCCATTTCCAGTGCCCTAAATCCTGGCATTAAAAATATGATAAAGTGAATTAATATTATGGCATTATTTGAGTTAACAGAATGTCATTTCACCAAGAGCGGGAAGTTCTATATAATTGAGAAATTCATACCACTTCAGAGGTTAATTGTTCACGCAAGATGCAGACATAGTTATCTTCTCCAACAACACATGATGATCCTGTCACATGTACCTTTGTTTCTATTCAGCTATCAGTTTATAAAGAATGCAAAGAAAAGAATAAAATAACTTATTGCCTGCATAAAGAACTTGTTACATTCTTCATGTGTGGAAATTGCATTAATAGATACTTCCTGTTGTCCACAGCTGGTATGAAGAAGGGTCTTAAATTAAGTCAATTTGAACCATTGACATTGTTTATGTTTTTCATGCTTGTGGTATAAAACTGATTTGACTGAACAGTTGTTATGACAGTTTGACATATCTCTTTCCTAACTTACATACAAGCTATTTTCCAAGTTAGCAGTATTTGTGTTAAAGGGCTTCCTGCTCTTAAGTAAGGAATATATTTGCTCTCAAATGATGCTATACAAACTGAAGCATGAAATGACATGACTTGCTCTGAGTAAATGGGCGAGCATGAGGCACAGCTCATTTATTTTGAATAGTTAAATTGTCATTAACTTTTTTTGAGTTGGATTGTAGTTAGAGCTCCAAACATATTTTGCCTCTGGTTCCTACTACTAATGCAGCTGAACACAGAGTATCTGACAGTACAGAACCATGTTTTCTTCTACTTCTTTTTATTAGTAATGCATGAAGTTAATTTTGTCCACCTCTCTGGGACACAAGTTTTTATACATTATGTTTACATGGATAGCTGGGCTAATTAACAAAGTTCTTTCTCCAAAGATGTCAAAATTTCCAAGAGAAAACAAATAAACAAACCAACTGGAAGATTCTTAGGCTTGGGGGAAGAAAATGTTTTGTCTTAGTTATTGGATGTCATTATTGAATGAGTGAGTTGCAGGTGTTTGAAATGTCTTTTGCGTCCTACTTGTTTATTGTGATAGTGATTTTCTTGAACTCTGGTGTATTTTTTAAACACTATTATTGACCAAAATTAAAAATTCACTTGATACTGTTTTAGTTGAGCAGCCTGTATTGATGTTACAGGTTAGTTTGGGCCTTCAGATTGTAATTGGATTGTTGTGGCAGTAGACTTTCTGAGAGATTGAAATTATGGCAGCATATATGTAGTTTCAGTAATCAGTTAGTTTCTTATTCTCTTAAATGTTTAAAAACAAGTACTGATCTTTTCAATTTCTCAGGAATGC
>NW_010427440.1:7056-8193 GCF_000710305.1 Buceros rhinoceros silvestris | reverse complement strand
GGAATGCCATGGTCAGTTCTTTGAAGATTTGTTTATAGGATAGGAGAATTGTGTTGTGTTTAGAACTTAACCCTACCAACAGTCCTTGAATGGTCTCACCAGTCTTTCCTGCCAAAGTTGTATTTATGGTATTATGTTTCATCGTCTTCCAAAACACACAAGCGTGTGCATTTCCAGCCTGATACTCTGGAATAAGATGAAACATAATACTAGTAATCTATTTTTTCCATCTTTCTGATATTGTATAATCTTGTTGGTTTCCTTCTGCAGCTCTGCTGCAGTGCTTCAAGCATGCTGCTGAGGCAGTTATTACTGACTTGACAGCCTGGTGTAGTGTTACTGTAAGTAGTCCTTCTCAGGCATGCTATATGAATAGTGTAACATGAAGGAATGAAAGCAGAGGAGATATGATGGCATGTATGTAGAAAGAAGAATCTGAAGCACACAATAAAACAATTCAGTCTAATGTGACTATGAAGTCTTTACTACATAAACAATTTTCACTACAGCTTTAATTATTCATTTTACCTTTGATTTGTTTTTTCAAGTCAGTCATAGGAGGGAGATATGATTTTAAGCAAATGTTAGGCTGCACTCTTGTTGTCTACCTTTGAGAATAATCTTGCTTACCAAGTGAATGCTTTTCATCTTCTTGAATTAAACAAATGTTATTCTGCAAGAGGATATCATGAAGTTACTGAAACACAAGAACATCTGTACTGGGTCAAACCACAAATCCATCTATCTCAAGCATCGTGTCTCTGACAGGGTAAGTCAGTGGTAGGCAGCTGAGCACTTGTACTTCAGTTTTGTATGGCTAAGGGCTTCTCTCAACTCATCAGTGGTTTTTAGGGTTTTAGTACTTAGTGTATTTTTCTTCGAAGGACTTTTTCTTGAGGTAGTTCTTTAGCAGGCACGCCATCCTTTGGCAAGTTCTAACAGCTTAGCTACATTTTATGTGAAGAACCACCTTCTTTTCTTTATTTTGAACATATATCCAGGTAAAAATATTGCTGAGAACTGCCAGAGTCTTGCCTAGGCTAACACCAGCCTATGCATTAGCATGGACTGGCCCTTGTACAGCATAAATCCTTAGGCTCTTATTTTTGTTGTTAATTGCAGCTCTGAAAAGTCTTC
>NW_010427440.1:5067-6898 GCF_000710305.1 Buceros rhinoceros silvestris | reverse complement strand
TGCTGATACACAGGGTTTTTAGCAGGTATTATTAGCTTACTGAAATCAAACTGCTGTTGATACAAAAAGGTTTGATATGAAACTAGGACAGGGTGACCTGAAACGAGGATGACGTCATTGTCTTGCCAAATACATGTGCTCTGATAAGGCCTATAGCATGGCGCTGTCACTGTAAAAGGTGGTAGTCACGCTCCCACTTCTAAGAGGAGAGAGGAAGGAATTGTGAATTTAAATCCCAAATTTCCCACCAAAAAGAACTTCATCAGAGCAGGAGGAAGGAATCTGAACTTAATGCAGCATTTGGAAGATAAGCATGTTACGAAAATAAAGTAGCAAGTCTTATTCTGA
This sequence comes from Buceros rhinoceros silvestris, assembly GCF_000710305.1. NCBI lineage: Eukaryota > Metazoa > Chordata > Aves > Bucerotiformes > Bucerotidae > Buceros > Buceros rhinoceros. The sequence goes on along the minus strand of NW_010427440.1, from coordinate 6,550 downwards.
CCACTACGAAGTATTGAGCTCATAGTTTTATGGAATTCAAATATGCCTGGCATAGTATAGTATTGTGTATTAACAACATAAAAAAATTGCTGTTGGTACTGTGTTCACACAGAATATGTATGTATGGGGAAGATGGAATATTCTTGAAAATAAAGAATATAATGGTGTAACTAGAGAGGAATACATTTTGGTGCTGTAATTTTATCCCGAGCATGTACTTTAAAGGAGTAAGTTGGAAATAGCGGCCAAAAATAAACAACTCAAAACCAGAATAATGGCAATCTAGCAGATAAAACCTATTTCCTTAGATGCCTTTAGGTAAGAGGAAAAACAAGATGATCTCGGCAGCAGAGTTTTGGCTACCCCTAGAAAAGGGAGAAGTAAACTTTGGGAAAGCTGTGAAGCAAGGCAGGATCACTTCCTACTAAGGATGCCAAATGTTCTTGTTGGTGAGTTATAATTACAGTTTTATCTGGAGTGTGAAGAGAAGACACGTGCAAAGGTGAAAATGCAGCAGGACTTTCTTGGTAAAAGCCTACCCTGTAAAGAAAAAGAACAGGAAAAGGTTAGAAAGCAGAGGCTCATAGAGAATCAGAGAAAGCAACTCGCTTGCAGAAAATAGCCTGCTTTTCTCTCCAAGTCCTCCTTGCTTGATTAGAACAGTAAAAGCAGAATTTTTTTAATATTAGTGTAAAGCTGACCAATTTAAAAAGAAAGAGGAAAGAAGGAGGAAGAAACCCCACTTCTCACAGCTGATAGCTATGTGTAGTCTGTTGATGTCAAGGATTTTCTTCCAGCATCGCTGGATTATAGCTCAAGAAGAGTATGATGGACAACCCCAGAAAGAATTCAAAAGAAAACTGAAGAAAGTAGTCTTGCCTTCAGTGTTTTGAGCCAAGATGTCAAAGCAGTGTTGAGGGACCAAACACTTGGGGTTTTTCCAGTTTAGTTTTTGTCTTAGGCATTGATGTTGTATCATGATTTCATTATTTCCCCTTTTTTTTCTGTCTATTTTCTTAATTTTCCTGCCCTAAAGTTTTGCATGGCAGTGGGGAGCTTGTACGTGTTATTTTGCTGATTTGCAGTGAAGGTTCAGCTACCCTGGGGGGGGAAGTCGGTCTCGAAATTGATTACACAACATGCCTGTGGCTATATGACCTGTTCTGCTGCATTCTGTTTGCTGGTTGGGTTTGACTTCCATTGCCATCTTCCGGGTCTGGACAGTGAGTAAAAGCACCACTGGAAGTTATGCAAGACTAGAGAAGCATAAATTCAAATACCTGTGGTTGGCTAGTGAAGAAGCAAGTTTATTAGGCTAGATCCTGGAATAAAGTGTTCTCTACTGGGTGAAATGATTGTGTGTAAAATTAAGTAACTAATTTGTGGAAAACAAATGACTATGGAAAAATAAGCTGTGATTAAGAAGCCTTCTTTTTTTTCTGTATAATATAATGCAAATAGAGGAAATCTTACTGTGTATTCC
>NW_010427440.1:4258-4975 GCF_000710305.1 Buceros rhinoceros silvestris | reverse complement strand
TCCTGCTGTGCACATTCCTCTGGGGTTTTTTTGTCTGCCTTGAACTCCTGTCTGCCTTGAACTACTCAACAGCTTATGTTATAAATTTGTTTTCTTCTTCTTTTACATTATATTTGAACTAAAATTTTTCCTGTCATTTTCTGTCTGCCTGGTGGAGAGTTTTCATGAGGTGGTGTAGGAGACAGTTTAATGGAGTCCTCTGTACATAGCTTGATGCAGAGCTGGGAACCTTTTGCTAACAGCACTGTGACCAAGCACAGAGTTGCATATAGTGCTGATGAATTAATTAATTTTGGGACTCTGTAATTTATTTTTTTGTTACCGTGCATTATTTTAAAGCTATGTATAACTGAACTTTATTGCTTCCCTCTCCCCTTTTCTGTGATTGCATCTTTTAGTCATTTTGTCATGGACCATGTCTGGGTACCAGAACTAGGAGATGGGCGTTTGTCCTTCTTTTATCTTCCTTAGCGTTGCCATTGCTGGCTCTGAGTGACCCAGATGAGAAAGTTGAATGATTTTTACACAGAATGAAAAAAGTCAGAATGTAGGGGCTGCAAGATGAGTAAACTGAGACAAATTAACTAAGAGGAAAATTCAAGCTGGTAGATGGATTAGACTTGGACTTAATTTGGCCACATGGACTGATGAAATGGTAACTAAAAGAAACTGGGGGGGGGGGGGGGGGGGGGCAGGGAAGGCATGAGAAGGCATGGG
>NW_010427440.1:0-4177 GCF_000710305.1 Buceros rhinoceros silvestris | reverse complement strand
GGGGGGTGGGGGTGGGGCAGGGAAGGCATGAGAAGGCATGAGAAAAAAGCTAGAAAGAAAAGGAATAGAAGGAAGAGGAATGGGAGACACTAGGTTTTGAGACATTTTGTGTATACTTTGGGTACCCTCTTGCAAATGGATGCTTTTGTGCCAAACCTTCAACCAAGGATGCATACGTGTTAAATTCTTCTCAGAATGGTTGGAGATGGTAGCTGTTTTGAGGAGTGCTTTATTATGTAGTGTTTTTCAAGAGAACGTTATCTCCCAGCTATGCTGGGGGAGAAGCTTTAGTTTTGATAACAATGGGAAAGAAAATGACAGCTAAGAGTCACCAGAATCTTCTGGATCAAACACACTAACACTTGTAATTATCAGACAGATTTTTGGCATCTCTTGTTACTTTAATGAAATCATTCAGCGTCCCCAATCTTACATTTGAGATTTTATAAAAAAACCCGATTTTAATTTTCATTACCTAGGGCAATGAAATTACATGTACTGTCATTGAAATAAACCAAGTAATTGAGGGAATTGAGATAAAGTTGGGTTTATGAGTAACAAGGTGCTTGGCTGTCTGCCTTAAACCTAGCTTACTTTTTGATATGAAATGGTGGAATAGTGCTTCAGAATTAAGGTCCTGCCACCAACCTTGGGTAAGCAGGCTGTCATACCTCTGTGATACTCCTCTTTCTTTTTACTGGCCTTGTTCTGTCACCTCAAAACATTTTTCCCTGGGTCCATCTGATTTGTCTAACTTCTGACTTGTTCTGATATTTTCAGATAATTCAGCTTGAATGTGTCCCTTCTCTCTCTAAAAGGGAAATGATACCTTAATCCTTCCTCCAGACCTTATTGTTCTTCATTCTTAGTATGCTTTAAAGATGTGTCACTCATATACATTATGGTACTTCTAGAACAATGGATTTAGCCCTGTTCTGCAAAGACAGATATATCCAAGTGATGGTTAGTAACAGTATGTGCCTGCTGAGAACAATGGGAGCACTCAGATGTGTGAAGTTACTTGGGCATGGAGGATTTCTGGGATTGAGGCCTTAGTCTGTAATTACTGCGATGAAATGTCCTTGAAAGCAAGCTGCTGTACAACCGTGCTGTTTACATACGAGCTGTTCTGTGTTCTAAACTGGCCTTTTTAAGGGGTTCTCAGCCATTCAAAATAAGGCTGTTGTAAAATCAAGTTTAGGCCTTACAGCAAGTGTTTATCAAGATGTTATATACTCCATAATACCTAGTTAACTAGACACACCATTTATTTCACTAACTACTAGTTTTGGAATTTGCTGCGCTTCACAACAGAAATAACTGACATACTCTTTTTAATATAAAATTGTCAGAGGGTTAAAGTCGGACACTATTTCATACTGGGTAGCGAAAGAGTAATTTGGAAAGATAAAATTGAATAGATTTGTAGATATTTAAAAAAAAATAAAAGGACTGGCTTAACTAGGTCAGGTTAGCATGCATAGTATCAGTCTCTCTTGATCAGCCCCCCCCAATATTGTAAGAAAGGGAATGCACACAGTGGCAGTGTTTATGAACAAGGAGAACACAAGCTGCTCGTAAATGAGAAGGGAAGATTACTGTTCTGCTTTTTAAGACTAGACAAAGGACTCTACTGATGTTGGAAGAGCTGTTGCAATTTAATATTAGGTGGGCTCTTGAAAGTTTTCTTTAGCAAATACAAAGTTCTTTCTGTTTTATGCTGCAGACTTCTTGTTAGGTTCCCTTACATCTAAAGTTTATCAGATATGGCCTCCAGCTAGTTATGTGCTTTATCTTTTCTAACTCGGACTGAATTTTAGTCTTGTGTCGAAATTTTGCTTGTGTCTTAGTCCAGTGAACAAGTTTAGGCCAATAAGTTAGGCATTTCTTTCTGTGACCGATTTTCATTATCGGTTCTAAGACATTCCAGGCCTTTGGTAACCACATCAAATTCTTAAACTAGAGGTGACCTTCCAGGCTGTGTTAATACATGTCCCTTATATCCTGTATTTCATATTCTCTTAAATATTCAGTCAAATTTACAGTGTTGTCCTGTATAATCAACATATAATAAATGCATTAGTAGTTCTGTAATAATTCTTTCTTCAGGTTAAAAAAATTGTTGTATTTCTTCCTGCTGTGAGTGACCTCTTATTTTGAGCTTTATGGTAAGTTTACAGACTCTTTCCAAGTGCTGTTGAGAATGCTTGGGAATTTCTGTGTACTTCTGTTTAAATCAAAGTAATGTAGATAAATGAAAGTTCAGAGGTCCTTAGGTTTGTTTTTTCACAGGCAAAAATAAGATGTCAGAATGCATAGTGGCTCTGAAAGCAACACCACTTTTGGATAGTCAGTACCTTGAAGGTTCAGTTGCTCCTGTTGAAAAGCCGATTGTAGGAGGCCACTCTTCAGAAAGCATTTCCTTCTACAGATGACAGCAATTTGAGATGTCTGTTTAACGCAACAGATGACACCAGTATTTTAAAACTGTTTCCGTGGCTCAAGGGTTCCCTTTGTCTTGGAGATAAGTTAGTCTTCCAAGGTTTTTTCAAATAGATTTTGCTGTGTGCCCATTTCCCCCCTTTATTCTCACTTGTTTTTCCATCTATAGAGACACCAGCATTTTCTCAATGTTTGACTGGGGCCGTATTTTAAAGGTTTAATATATTGACAGGTCCGTGAAGTAAATTTAGTATTTCTCTGTGGTCAAAAAGATCATTTACCACACACAGCTTGTAACGTTGGCATTGGTGTGTAAAAGTAACTTCCTTAAGAACATACTTGGAAAATTATTTAAGAAACTAATGCATTTGAAAACTAAAATAGTTGATGACTTTCTATCACACTTTACAGGGCTGAAAAAGCATACATAATAAAATTAATTCCTCTCCTTGTGTCCTGTGTCAATGAAACTGAAGGTGGGCCTTGGTGCTTCAGGCATGCAGTGTTCTCAACTTTGCTAAGTGTGATCAGTGTCAGTAATTTCTCTGGCACACCCCAGTAATGTAAATCACACGTTTCTGGATACACACAGGTACAAAATATATTAAAATGTTACACAAAGTTAGTATGTTTAATGACTTGCTTTCAGGAGCTGAAAATAGATACGCATTTATTTTTTTTTAGTTTTTTCTAGGCAAAAATGAGTCTCTGGAATAAAAGCAATAGTGTAATGTATGACACATTTTACTGAAGTGAACACTGAGAATAATAGATCAGGGAACAGTAATTTTATATTATCTGCTGGAGGGGAAGAAAAGGAAAAACAATATGTACCTCTTACATATGTATGTCTTTACAACTGAACTAACAATAGGAGTCTCATGTAAAATCGTTTTCTTATCACTAATCACAAGCTAAGACCAGTACCATACAGTAAACATAGATTAACACACGGATACAGTATAGAACAACGTTGTTTCAAATGCAGGCAGTTACGTAGTCTGAGATTTCCCGTCTTTAGGTTTGAAGTGCTGGGGTTGTGCCAAAGCCCCACCAGTCACTGTTGTATCACCGAGCGCCATGGTTAGCATTCGTAGGTGTGCTGTTGCCTGTTTTGAGGCTGTGACTGTGAATGGACTCAGGGTTTTGTCAATATGTGGAGTAAGGCAGGCTGGAGTACGGACGTACTTGTGTGCAGGACGTTTGCTTCCCCCAGAGCTTTCTAATGCGAGCGTGGATGTTATGCAGCTGTAGTACCAGAATACTCATCACCCCCCAAATTTTTTGGGACACCAGGACATTTTAATTAGATATGTTATTAAATTTTTCCTTTAATGTTTTTTGGTTAGATATGTTCAAATCCGACATTCACTGCTGTAGAACGGAAAGTCCTACCCGTGAAGGGAGCGGGGGAGGTGGCAGTGGGGTAAGCTCACCTGGTGGAGCTGAGCGTTTGGCTTTTAGCAGGGTACGTCGTTCTTCCTCAGTGGTCGTAATTTGATATGTTTTAAGAGTTAAGTAGCAATGCGGGAAGACAGGCTTCTCACCTCCCCCACCCCCCAGTGGCAACACGCGAGTTTCCCCTTCCCCGTGAATGCGATTACAGCGGTTTGAAAGCCTCTGCTGGCGTGGCTCCAGAAAGGCGGAGGTTTCCCTGGCCAGCGGAGCCGGTACACCCCCGTTCCCATGTTGAAAAGGCTGGCAGCTCTGGCAGCCTCACGTGTGCGGGGGAACG
>NW_010427439.1:17652-25785 GCF_000710305.1 Buceros rhinoceros silvestris | reverse complement strand
GTTCGGCACAGGGTCCAGCTCCGCAGATGAACTGGCCTTCGCGGGGAGCGGTCTGCTCTGCCACTACATTCCACGTCAGAAACGAGGTTTTACTGCACGTGAGGGTTGTTCCTCTGCCTGAGAAAATGCTAAACAAACTGCAGAGGAGACACGATAGCTGTACGGATAAATTAAGTATCTAGTTACTACACAATAAATAATTAATAAAGTTAATCTATTTCTCCATACTCTGCTCAAGTCATACCCTTACAACCAATCAATAGCAAAAAGATGTAGCATTTGTATGAGGCTTTGCTTTCTCTCCAAGTGCTGTGTGATCACTAATAACCAGCGGCTGAGCACTGCCAGCACCACAGGCCAGCAAAAACTTTGGGAAGTTTTGATTACATCAACGATTCTGCTTTTAGTTTGTGAAATGCTCCTGAAGTGCCCTGGCATATCTAGCAGGTGCATAGGCTGGGGGTTCGCAATGATGTTAAGGAAGCTAATTGCTGAGCTCCTGTTGACTTTCAACAGAAACAAATTCTCAATGAATTCAGGCCTTTTCAAACCTCAACCTTTTTATTTCGAAAGCTACACGTACATAGTGCCTGGTTTTTAACGCTTTCCTAATTCTAGCCATGAACCTGTTCCTCTCTTATATAAGAAAGGGGGGGGGGAAGAACCTTTTCTAGAGACTGCAAAATACTGCTTCATTGTACAAAGTTTACAAAACCATCACTACTCCCTCTGCTTCAGCATTAGCAGATATCTGCACCTGAAAGAGCTCTCGGCCCAAGGCTACCACAGAGCTGTGAGACATTGCAGGCGGTAGCTCCCGATGTGGCCGTAGGGCCGGTGCTGCTCCCAGGCCATTCGCCTCTCTTCCCTGAGTGGGCACGCAAAGGGGGGCAGGAGCACCAACCCCTTTGGGGCAGAGAGCTGAAGCCAAGACACGGAGTTTTCCTGCAGACCATCTCCTTCCAGCTGGTGCAGGCTGCCCACAGCCACAGTTGCCCCCGGGTTTCAGCCACGGCAGGAGGAAAAAGATAGGTTGTTCCTCCAAGGGTCCCTAGCACCAGCACCTCTGACAGGCGCCGAGCTCTGCCTGCAGGTTTCATCCCCCTGCTCTCTGCTCTGGAGGACCCACATACATTGTCCAGCACCACCACTCTGCCACCGTGCTCCTCTCCTAAGCAGGGTGGCATCAGGGTGAGGGGTTGCTCCCAGGCACTCTCTGCAGCTCCTCCAGCTCCTGGGAGCTACTGACATCTGGGTCAACAAGTAAGCTCTTGTTTTTGGGGCATTTTCAGCGGTTACCTGCCCAATGACCTCAGGAAAAAGGCAGCCTAGCTGGAGGGGAACAGGTGACTGAGACATGGTGACACCTGGTGATGTGCCAAAGCTTGACAAGGCAGCCAGCTCCAGAGCTAGCCATGGCATCAACTGCTCCTAAACCCCAGGCCATTGCCCTGCTACCAGCCCACGCTTCCCCTCTGCTGTTAGCTCCCAGAGTGCCTGTGAGCAGCCCCACCGCGTAGCCATCCTTGCACGCAGGCGCACGCCCCAGCGCAGCCCATCCTGGCTGCGGCTCTGTGCTGGCATGGTGCAGATGGCCACCCCAGCACTGAGCACCGGGGCCACGCCGGGGCAGCTGCACCGCAGAGCTGCAGGAGGAAGAACACAAGAGCTCTGTAGAAATACGTATCTTTATATGGGAGTTCTTTGCAGAGACAAGAAATCCCACCCTGCTGTGCTACAAGAAAAAGATCCTGTGGGCATTTCAGACCAGCCTATTTTATTAATGTGAACTGCCAGATTCAACATGCAAGCCAGCCTGAAAAACAAGAGGCTGGGAAGGAGGAACGTACCTGTGGTAAGCACTGGCAGACCCGTTGGTCACATCGCCCCTCACTGGGGATCAGAAATAAGAGGTGGGGAAGTGACAGCAATGCAAAACAAAGATCCCTGTAATTTGGAGTGGGTTTTGCCAGCTTTTCCTGGGGCTGCTATCTGCTTCAGGTCAAATGACCTGAGTGTTCCTGGGCAAAACAGTAACAGCAAGCGTGTGCTGGATGTGGAAAATGTTCATGGCAAGTGCTGCCTACATTTGCACACCTGAGCGTATACGCTGGAAACATGGCTACACGTGCCCTGGCCAAACCCTTCTGCGGCACTATGGGCTGTACACGGCCAGTTGCTAAGTGCCCCGTACAGAAATATACATTTAATAGTCCAGCGTAGAATTTCAGGGGGTCTGAATGATTTCAAAATAACCAGATTTCATAAAATGTCTGTAAAATGAAGTCTCAAGAAAAGACGTGAAAAATTTAAACCTCAGTTCATTAAATATTCACAGTGATGTATTTGCTCAGCTCTAATCAGCATCCAAAGAGGGCTGATCAACACTGCTTAGGAACAGTTCAAACAGCAGGATGGGTCAAAGTGAAAAAGAAAGTTAAATCCCCGGGTATCAGCAGTCAGTACAGGGAATTAGCTGTCCAACAACAGGGAAAAAAAAAGTTGGGATGAAAGGCTTTCCCAGATAAATACAACTGGCTCATTCTGATGGCTATCTCTGGAGGTGCAGACACCAAAGGTTTCCCAGGGAGAGCCAGACTTTGGGTGCTGTCCCCAGGGACCTCCAGGGTGCTCTCATCCACCCCCATCTGAAGAAACTGTGTGCCTTTGAGTTCTCTTGCCCCTCTGAGGCTGTCAGAAGTTGGTGCAGATATGCGCGCACGGAAGAAGGCTGCAGAGTCCTGTTTCACTATGAAGCCACGCTGCAAAATCCTCTCACTATTTTTAGTTAGTAGAAAATACGCCTGTGCAGGCAGGGCACAGAGGAGCAGAGCAATACCAGCAGCGACGGGAGCTGGAGCAGAGACAGAAGTTAGGCTCTGGAGTCGACAGAAGCGTGACCGGCTTTGCGGTGAATATTGCATGGCCTTGGGGCAGCGCCGCGGGACTTGGGCTCTGTGTCCGTGTGAAATGCAGTGACTTCTAAAAACTGCACATTTGAGCATACACCGCATGGAAAACAAGGCTTTCGAATCTCTGTGACTCGGTTTCACCACTGAGCAAATGGAACCAATAACTGCTGCCTCTCTCTGGGGAATGCTCCACGACTCAGGCTGTATTTGGGTCATAAGAGACTTCAAAGGTCCTTTGAGCAAAAGCGCTAAAGTGCTGCAAAATATGACAGGCACTGGTAGACAGTGACCTGGCAGTAAGGCACGCCAGAACTACGAAATTCTTCTAATCTTTCCTCCCCAGCCAATTCTGTCAGCCCTGCAATGACTTTCACAGCTCTTCCTTGAACTCTTCCCCAATCTTGTTGGGTGTTTTTTTGGTGCACTATGGGATGCCCAGACCCATCATGCTGTGACCCCGATGAGATGCTGACACACCCAAGTGGTCTCAGAGGAGGGTAAGTCCCAGCCCCACCGGCACATCCTGCTCTCAGTGCCTGCGGGCTGTGATGACAAGCCATGTGTCCCTCAGGAGCCCAACACCTCACATCAGGAAGAACAAATACCTGAAAATAATGGAAGAGGCTCAGACACTGTCAGAAACCAAGCCATGGAAGGAGCTGGGAAAGAGATAGTTACTAAATATTTTAAGGCCAAATAAATCTAATGTTTCTGGGGGCTCCAGTCCATTATTTTTGTTCAAATTACATGTGCATCCGCTGTTATATACCTCTGCAGCCACAAACACAAAACATGAGAGGGACAGAGAAAGAAAAATCTTGCTGAACAAGGGAGTTACATACTGTAGGAATGTAGGAGTCTGTGATCTGCGTTATTTCTTTGCTTAAGGCCACCTAGCAACAGCACATAGGTTAATCCTCCACAGACTGAACAGACAGCATCAGCCAACAGGAAAACAAAACATCCCTGCTAGAAAAAAATCAGAACAAGAATTACCCATTTGCAAGAGGGTTGTAGGCACAGGCAGCAACAAATAAGAAAAAGGTGTACATGTGTACATGATACTCCTGCAAAAGGAAGATTTCCCTGTAAATAGGGTTATTGTCCACCTTCCTATTAAAAACACAAAAAGAGCTTTACAACATTCACAGAAAACCTCTGCGGGAGCTGCAGGAGCCCTGCTCCACAGGGAGCTGGGGGGATGAGCTGGACCGTGGTCAAGGCTGGTTGCCATCTTAGAGAGCACCTTTAAATGATAAATAGAGTGTCCTCTAAAATGATAAATAAACCTCTGGAGCTGTAATCCTTCTGCCAGGGGTTAGCAGCACCTGCAAGGGCAGGTTCAGATCTCTATGAGCATCTCTTGAACATTAAGATACACCATCACCTTAAAGCCATTGTTTGCAGAGGCTCAGTCCCCCTTTGCAGCTCTGCCAGGCCCTCACACACCAGGACATTCTCTAAAGGGGCCTGCAAATACTGAATCAACTCACTGGGAGATGCCCACCATGCCAGGGCTGCCCTGCACAGCCGCTGTGCCCTGGAGAAGACACCCTGTCTTCGCTGGCCCCAGCACCCGCTGTGCCTGCAGTGCCTGCACTTCAGCAGCATGTGGGGTGGCCCTGGCAAAGCTGCAGCGCAGGAGCCATGCTGTCCCCCGGCACTGCCCCTGCCTGTACCATCCCTCACGCTCCCCCAAGGGGTAGCCACCAGGGATGGGATTTTGGAGCAAAAGACGGTGAGAGGCCATCCCTCCTCGCCAGCCTGCTGCAGCATGCTGCCCACCGTCCCCAGCTGAGTGCTCACCCAGTGCTCCCCTGGTGCTCACCAGTACCAGCACAGCCAGCACCGACCCCAGGGAAGCTTCCGACCCAGCTTTTCCGAGGGGTCCTTGTGGCACAGCATGCTTTCCTGCGCTCGCTGAGGGCTGGCAGCCAACGTGGTGCCATGCATACCTGCACGTCTGGGGTGTGATTTATGAAGGGGTTTGCTGTTGCTCCTTTTCTGCTGTTCACCAACAGATGGTAGCAGCACCGCTGCTGTCACGCCGGGCCAGGAGCTGCTGGCAGGAGGAGATGACTTCTGCTCTGAAACTTTTCCTGCCTGATGAAAAGTCATCTTGCCCATTTCTTTGCACCTCACTAGCAGTGTTTCCAGAGCCAGCTCAGAGAGCAAAGCAAGTACCTCCCAGTACAGCATATTCCCAATTCAAGGCTCTAGGGAGGGATGCAGGCAGTTGATGGCTTGTGGCTCTGTTCACTGAGGCTGGTGAATCAAAGCATGCTTGAGTACACCAGCAATACCAGCACGGGATGCCCCAAACCTCCTGGGCAGCGCGGAGCTGCAGCAGTGCATCCTGCCTGGCCCTGCCCCCAACCAGCCATCCCTAAATGGTGAGCAACACCCAGCTCAAAGACGGGCACCAGAAAGGCCCAAATTCATTGATTCATGTATCATTTACAAATTTAATTATTGGGTAAAATCTGAGCATTTCCTGCCACCGGCTGCACTGGCTGCTCGCACCGGACAGGACTCCAAGCCGCTTGCTGCCTTTGCTGGGTGAGCGCTGAAGCCAGCTGGAGCTTTGCCTAAGCAAGGTCTGGCTAAGACAGAGCTAAGTACAGACCTCAGGATCTGGTCTGTGGCAAAGCTGCCTTAGAGGAAAAACAAACAAAAAACAACTCAGCTCAAGAGGCTTCCCCTAATTCTGTAAAGTGCTCTGAGGCTTGCGAGTGGCTCCGTATAATCAATAACACCATTAACCAAAAGGTGGCCGAATGGCAGCTACCTCTGATTAAAATAGAGCCCTTGGTGTATTGCAGCAAAGAGCCGTGTAGTCATTTAGATCACAAGCAAGTCTTTCCTAGCGTCATATAATTCATGTTAAAATCACAGCAATAAGGCAGACTTCCTCGCAGCTGTTCAGGAGTCTTTGGAGGCTGCCATTATACTTCACCTTTTTAATGCTTTATGTATTACAGCTTTATTTTCACCTAAGGCTGTGATCCTAAGCTTCCTCACAGCCTTATCTACAACTCATATTTCAAAGCCTAATTTTCCTGCCCCCAAACGTAGAATAAAATAGCTCGCAAAAGGGCTGCAAGGAAGCTGCAACTTCTGCGGTTTTATAGCCCTTCTCCATCGGATCTGTATAGGTACTATTCCTCATGGAGCCAAAAACTTCCTGGAGAAGTACTGTAGCTAGAAGATATTTCTTGACCTGGCGTACACTCTGTCCACCCCAGCTGGTGGAGAGATTATGAAATTTTAATTGGACTGAGAGCAAGATATCACTATAATTGGAGCCCAAGTGCCTGCACGAGCCTGAGAGCTAGGACTTGCTGGAAATCCTTGACAGCCGCCAGCGGCCCCAGTGCCCGAACACGCCTGTGCCCCTGCGCGGAGGCAGTACATATCATCCTCCTGACTTGTGCTGAAGCCACTGGTTCCCTTCCAGAAATAAACGGTTTTGCAAAGGAAAAATGCTCAGGCCCATCTGGGCTTCCACCTCCCCTGTGGTGGCACAGCGCAGCAGCACGAGGAAGCACAAGAATATCCCAGTTCATCCCAGCTCGAGTTGAAGTCTGCCTTTGGGACCATCTGACAAAATTACTCTCTGCTGCAGCGCTGGCAGCGGTCTCTTGCTCCACTGAGCTGTGGTCCCCTTCTCCAGTGCCTGGCTGGCCAGGGAAGCCTGCCGCGGCTGTGTGTGCGCAGCAGCCCCGTGGCAGGCACAGCTCGCCCTGTGGCATGGCATCTCTATGTCCTGGCTGGTTTTGTACCACCATCTGTAGGACACAATCCAAGCACCAACTTCCACCACCTCCAAAAGGTAGGCAGGTGCTGTTGGTTGGAAAAGACGGGCATGCTGTAAGAATCCCAGTGGTGGAATTATTTAATATTCACATAAATAGCCTGTAGCGTGTTGCCCGGCTCCATGTAATCGTACAAATCACTCAGCTGAGTCAGTGATCTAACTGCAGAACCCGTGGCTCAGGGACTCGAATGATCCCAGAAGGACTGTGTTCAAACATTCACGCCCAGATGACACTTGCTCCCATGCACACTTAAAATCTTTGCCAGACACAATGAGAGATCATTCTGCGTATGTCACATATAAAATAAGATCTCAGTTTTACCACAAAGCCCACACTGAAGAATCTTCAGGACAACTAGGCACCTCTGCAAAATAACAGAGATTAGCAGGGATTGTCTCTACCTAAAGGTCAGAGCAAACCTCCCTTGCATAACACGCTTTTTTCCCCAGGTAAGTACAAATCCAAGCTCCGAGGTAGCCGAGTGCTCCCCGTTCCTAACAGCCATCTGCTAACAGAGCGGCACGCAGCTCTCCCTGCTCTGGCCATCCCTGCTGCGAAGGGCTTATCGCATTACTGCTTCTCCGGGAAACCTTGACTCCTGACATCGGCTCTGTGAGGGCAGCTGTTGATGAAGCACTGTCACCTTACAGTGCAGCTCTGCCGAAGCTTTGGCTTAATTTCTACCTGTAACGCCATAAAACCTCAGTGGGTGAACAGCCCCACATCAGGGCAAGGAACCGGCTTTGCCAAGGGATTTCGTGGGCAATAGCCCTTGTTCTTGCTAATGTGAGGGACAGGAGACCAAGATCTCCCTGACTCCCTGGGGTTGGTGTACCAAGGCCCCTTCGGCATTGCTGTCTGCTTTGTGTTATTCATGGGACAGGTGCTGGCATGGAAAGGCTCTGACGTGACTGATGGGTTGTGCGGGTCATTGATTGTCCTAAGAAAAAGAGTAGTTTTGAAAATGTAACAATGAACCAAGGAAGCAGAAGGATAATTTAAAGCAGTTGCATTTGGTAGAGGCATCACAGGGGACACCTGAATACGCTTCCTGCTGCAAGCTGCTGTTTCGATACCACTGGGCAAGTTCTTGGCTCCAACTGAAGGCAGCTGGGCACCAGCACTGAAGCAGGCTTGGGGACTAAGGATGGAATTTGATTTGGCTTATGTGCCTGACCTCCTTCAGCCTCAGGATTGCTAAACAGAAAAAATAATAATAAAGAAAAAGGCACTTGAAGGATGGACTGTTTGAGATGTAGCATTCATTGAGGCAGAGCTGGGAACAGCATGTGTGACCCCAAGGGACATCCTGTCCCATCTAGTGTTAGTCTCCTCCCCATGCTCTCTCACCTCCCCTTGGTCCACATCTCCCACCATGTCCCAGCAGAGCCGCAAACCTGCAT
>NW_010427439.1:16768-17569 GCF_000710305.1 Buceros rhinoceros silvestris | reverse complement strand
CCGGCACCCCTACACGGGGCACAGCCAGGCCAAACTCCGCCCAATGCCCCCAGCCAGCCTCCAGCCCACCCGTGCAGGAAACACAAAGGGAAAGCAAACAAAAAAATCAGTAAGAAAGGCTTTGTATTTTTGTTGCAGTTTTCTTCTAAACAAGGCATTTTGCAAACCATGCTGAACTCAATTAATGAAGCCTTCACTTCTTAATTCATTAAGAAATAGAGCTTCCTTTATGATTTCATAATTGAAATCAAGTTGTAAGGTATCGACTACAGTAACTTTTTTATTTTTTGTGAGAAAATTAATAAAAAAGAATATTAAACCCCTTAGTCTGTACTGAGTGGGAAGGGAAGGAAATCCACTTCTTTGTTGTAACAAGCTATCTCTATTTCTCCTGACGGGTTTTCCAGTGATGCCATCCAGCCGGCATACTCTGCAAATCTGGAGGCAGAGTGAGGTGCCTGCCCCAGGAGGGCACAACATCATTTTGGGAAGAAAGCGGCCTGGAAGCTCTGATCGACAGCCAGCGCTCATCTGCAGTGACAGGGGTGGCACAGGAACGGACCTGCCCGAGCGACCGGGGACCGAAGTCAAACAGTACCAACCCCCCAGTTAGCATAAATAATTGGTTTTCTAACATGAAGGCCCCCGTGGTGACTTTCCCATCGAGGAACTATGTGCTACTAAGAAAATTAAGGGTTGAAGGTTCATTACTGGGACAAGTAGAGCACGAACTTTTGCAAAATGCCTCATTGATTAGCAACATCTCTTGACCTAAAAGACAAACTCTGAGGAGAGCTGATA
>NW_010427439.1:15602-16635 GCF_000710305.1 Buceros rhinoceros silvestris | reverse complement strand
CTGGGGTTTATTGCTATTAAGTATTATTATTATTGATTTTGGTTCATTATTTTCCTTTATTTAAAAAAACAAAAAAAAAAAAAAAGGAGGAGGAAGGAAAGAGAAGTTCAATGGGGTTTCCATCAGCCTGACTCCAGGTAAGGCTATTTGCATTGCAAGGCAAACTAGAGTTGCACATATGGATGCTATTAATACTTCCTTTCTAATTAAATTCCACAAGAAATTGTGCAGGATATTTCTGTCCCCATACTCATTCTAGTCCCATCATCTTTTGATTAACTATCCTCATGCACTAAGAATTAAGGTGTGACCTCTAACTTTTTTGAGAGAGATGTGCTGTTTTTAATATTAACAGCTCCATCTTTTCATTGTTCCTTGAGCAGGGTTGGGAGGAGAAATATAATTACACACAATGGGGGTATAATTCATACATTAAAAATGACATTAAAATGATAGGTAGCAAAATATAACAATATAACAGCTTGTCTGTCACTCTTCTGTGGATTGCTGGCACCCTCCAACCACATTACAAACATGTCCCTGGAGGGAGCAGAGCAGGAAGACGTGAGTGAGATTAACACCAGGGGAGAGCACTTGGCATTCGGTGCCACGGCACCGAGATAGCCGATTTAAACTCCTGCCGGGTCTCTGCTTCCCGCGGGCGCCCTGTCCACAGGCCAACTGCTGCAGCCCACACCACCAGCAGCTGTGGGTCCGGCTCGCGGGGTGAGGAAACGCCCCAACATCACAGACTCCTGAAGCAAAGTCCCAGCGCTCCCATTAAGAGATAACGTTATGCAGTTTGATGTATCTGGGGCATGGGAGGCCCTCCTACACAGCACACAGGAGAGCAGCTCTGCTGCCCGTAACATCGCCTTCCTCCTAGAAAAATGCGCTGTCCCTGGCAGCGAGGAAGGCAAGCACCCATCAGCGCGGAGGCATGTCGAAAGGGCTGTTTGTGTGGAGCCAGGCTGTGGGTGCCAGCCGCCCGCGGGCAGGGGATGCTTGGCTCCGGGACACGCATGACCTGGCA
>NW_010427439.1:5404-15591 GCF_000710305.1 Buceros rhinoceros silvestris | reverse complement strand
CAGCCAGGCTGTGGGTCCCAGCCGCCCGCGGGCAGGGGATGCTTGGCTCAGGGACACGCATGACCTGGCAAGCTGTTTGGGGTTTGCCTGTGGAAGCTGCAGCCCAGTTTCACTTACACAGCTCGTATGGGCTGCAGAGAAATTGGTGCAAACCCCTGTACGTGCAAAATCGGGAATTCTCTTTTGCTTAGCTGCAGGGTCCTCCTGTCAGCATAACCTAAATGCAAAATGCTGTTTGGAAACTGAATTAAGGCATCATCTGCCGAACGCACCCATGTCCAGCATTCTTGCCCTCCACATGGCTGCTGGGCACCCTGCAGGGCTTCCCGCCCCTTCACAAGCAGACAGGTTTGTGTGCTGCTCCATCCAGCACTGGATCTGCCCTAACGTGACCTGCTGGCTGAAGTGCATTAGGAAACCCCCATGCGGGTGGGAGCCGTCCCTGGCAGGGAGGGCAGCCTCCTCACAAGCCCAGCTGGCTCCAGGGGAGGATGTTGCCCACCGGCAAGCAAGCTCAAGCTTGACCAGTTTCAGAGTATGCCTTCCTCAAACGGCAGAGACCTTTCTGCTGAGGGCAAGCACTCTGGTCAATGATCACCATGCTTTATCTAGTATGAAAATCAAATTAACTTAAGCATATACTTATATTTAAGTCTAACTGACCCCTTGGTTAATCCCCACAAAGAAAATCCATGATCACTCCTCTCGATAACCTTCTTGCGACACCAGGACCACGCTGCATCACCTGCTTGTGCTTCACAAAGAGACAGCCTTCATGTTCCTCAAACACAAACAGTAAACATTGCCTCTGACAGCAATTAGCTAGTGTTCAACTAAAATATTTTTCAGGTCCAGTTTTGAGAACTGAAGCTCCTGATAGATTAAATACGAATGTAAAAACATCAGTGGAAACGCATCTAGGGCTGTTGCACGGTGAGTCTGAAAAGATGCAGCTCCACGTGGGAAGGAAGGTGAAAACCCAGAAGGAAACAGCCTGAAACCTTAACACAGCCAGTGAAAGTCCAACAGCAGGAGCTTCACTGGACTCACAATATTCTAGTTAAAATATGCAAATTGTTCATTTTCTGCCCAGCTAGTGAAATGTGTATTTTAAGACAGGCCTGTTTTGGAGAGTACCAGCTCTTCCCGCTCCCTCACCCACAAGTCTCATTTAGACCCCAGTTAACGAACTGGAAGATGAGACCGTCGGGGGTCCCACTGCAGTGAGACGAGTTTCCTTGCCCTGCAATTTCGTACTGCAGGATTTTTGCCATCATTGTACTTGCTTTCAGAAAATGGACGATGGGAGGCCTCCACACCCAGGGTGCACATCTTGCTCTCTCCAAACCCTTCCCAGCCACTGCCCTGCACCTCCAGCCCACCAATACAGCCTGTTTCTCAGGGCACAAGGAGCTCCCTTTTTTTCCTTTTTCTTTCTTTTTCCTTTATTTTTCTTTCTCTTTTTTCTTTTTTAAATGAAGAATATTTTAGTCTGTCCTTTAGCACTCCTCACCGTATAAACGTAAGGAATTAACTGACACCAGAAGCAAGGTTTTGCTGCGTTAATTACAGCAGCCCCAGTTCTTTTGGAGCTGCGTGGAACAGTGCGCATCGCAGCAGCCCCTGTGGAAAACAGCTCACCGACACAACGCTGCGCTTTCTCAGGCTGCAGCACCGAAAGCAACCCGAAGGAATTAGGTTTTCTTGATGTCTAAAATTAACTGGAAAAAATAGTACTTGCCATGGTGGCTACCCCAAATAAAAGCATCAGATGCTTTTTGTGGCAGAAATTTAAACCAGTTTGATCTGTAATATCCACATCAAGGAAACCGATGGTCGCTGAGGCCCAACTGCCTGCCCAAACGGCAGGGTGGGAGTGACTGCTTCGGTGCCCATCCCTGCCCTCGGACCACCATGCCACACTAGGTCCCACTTTCACTCTCGGCTCATCCTGCAGGCCAGAGCCAAGCACCTGCCCCAAAATAGGGAACAGCTCTCAGTCCTCAAGTACACTCAGTATTAAATAAAATGGCTTTCAATGTCACCATAACTTCCAAGTCTGCTGGTGAATTGTGGTTATATGGATTAGAGCAGTCACAGGTGTGGTCTTTCAGGCAGCACAAACATAGAAACTAAGATGAACTTTTACTGCACCACACTGTGATAAACAAGCCTTATGTTAATTTCTGGAAACCTTCAAAACAGTAAATATAAGTCTAAAAAATAATGCACTGCTGGAAAATGAAGGACAGGTGGGCTGTAAGGTTAAATTTAATGATTCATAGCCAGCTGTAGTTTTATGCAGTCTTTGAGTTACATTCTATTGTTCTTGGACTGCTGGCTACTGCTTCTTCATGGGCCAAAAAGGTAAAAGGAGGGTGGCTCATCTTGATTCTTTCTGGGAGTAAGCTGGTTTTTAATCAACAAAAATTTAAAATATCATGGTATGCATTTATCCTGAAGTATTTGTTCTTTTTCTACACACATTCATACCCATAACAACCACTGCACGCTCCAGAATCCTGCACAGTCCGACGGAAGACTATTTGATGGTACCCTTGCTATGGACAGACCTTCAAAGTGCCACACCACCCTCCAGGCAGGCGCCCAGAAAGCCCGCTGTAGTGGTCGGCAGCCCACTATGAATGCACAGCACAGGGAGTAACAAACTAGAAAATCACGCCACTACCCCAGCTTTAAGAAGCTCTTTTACATTAAAGGCTAAAATTGTCTGTCTACGTAGTAATCATGCTAAGAATATCACCATGGCACTCCGGGAAACAGGCAGCTAGGAAGCCCTTGGTAAATCACACGTATACATAACTACCCTTTTATTAAACAAAATATTTATATAGTCAAGATATTTTTGGACATCATGCTTCCACTCTTCATGAAACCTTCACCTGGATATGCAGATTTTCACATTCTATTGTTAACATAAGATTTAAGGGCATATTGAAGGGTTTAGGCAGTGGAACTGGAAAGCTCTCTGTGGACCATGAGTCATTAGCTGTAGCTTACAGCTGCCAAGCTCTGAGCCTTTGGGGTGAAAAACAGGGGACTGGGTTTGTTCTGGGGGACCCTCAAGTGCTGGAAGGGAGCAGTGCCACAGGGTGCAGGTCTGGCCCTGATGCATCAGCCCCAAGGGATCTGTGGTCACGTGGTGTCCTGGGCACCTAGAGTTGCTGTATCATCACCATGTTGGCATGACATCCCATAACTTTATTTATTAAATAGCATCTTTGCTTTTGTTCTTTTGTACATGCTAACATCCTCAAATGACGTGAGAGGGCTGTTCAATACTTGTGGCTTGGCAGAAAATAAAAGCTAGAAAGGAAGATATAATGCTTTCGTTTTCCAAGACAGCTCTGGGTCAACCTCCACACTTGTTCATTTGTTTTTTTTTTTCCTACACACCTTCCACTTGCAATCACCAGCATCACTCTGGTGTGGTCAGGCTGTTCACTCCTGCACTTGCAAGAGCAATTTCAGTGCACAGATTTAAAGGCTGCTTTTGAAAATAGGCCCAGCAAGACTGACATGTAATCTCAGCTGGGCCAGGCAAAGCTCTCGCAAGCTACTGACAAGCAGAAGCATTAGGCTAAATATCTTACAAACACAATTTAGATACATCAGGGTTTCTGTGCAAGAGGACTGCATTGGAGCACAGAGCTGGAGGGGACACAGCCCACAGGCTTTGCACCTACCCAGTGCCCCACTCCCAGCCCAGGGGACTGGATTCATTACACCTCCATGCGGCTCTGAAGGTATTAATGCCAGCTGCAGACAGGCTGGGTCCCCTCGCTCCCCCATGGCACGGGGCAGCAGCCAGCAAGTGCCCAGGGGAGCAGGAGGTGTGAGTCCAGTGGGTCCAGCCCCAGCCACCCTCTCAGTTCAACTGCTGGCATCTCCTCCACCTGGAGAGAGGTGGGACCTTTGAAAAGGAGGTTGACCGAGGTGAGGAGAGTCTCAGACACAGCCCCATCCCTGCTGAGCAATATGAGCTGAGAAGTCAGCAGCATGGTACAGCCAGCAGCAACACCAGGCACCTGCACAACCGCCCACCAAGCTGCAAGAAGTCCAGAGAACAGCAAAAAACCATAAGCAGCTTAAAAACACGACTTAAGAGGACAGGTTTAATGGCATGATTGTACTTAGTTTACAGAAGAGGCTTGGGGAGGACACATGTACAATCTCCCTGGAGGGAAAGGGTTTTGTAAAGCAGAGAGAACCAGTCCTGCTCCAGCTCCAAGGCAAGGTTTGAGCCTGGCATCGAGGAAGAACTTTTCCATTAGAAGTGCAGGAATAAGCCATCTCCAAAGACACTCCAGCCCTTTTCTCTTTGTTTTTTCCATACCAGATGAGGCAAGGAGCTAGCAACAGTCTAGATACACCTGGTCCTGTGTCATAGCGGGGAGGCAGTCTGACCTGTCCTTGAGATCTGCCCCAAACCTGTGCTCCTGTGGTTATCTGGTCCTAAGGCTTCCCAAATCCTTTCACGTCAAATTTTATCAACACAACTATTTGAGTTTTAAGTGGATAATCCGCTCAGCCCTGCTAAGCCAAGCAGCACATTTCAGAGAGTTTCAGGCTCCTCATTCAGGAGTTTTTAAGACTGGCAGGTTCATTGCTTTCTGGATAAGCAGGATGATGGAGACAGACAGTGATGCGAGGTCGTTGCAGCAACAAGCTCCAGAGCTCACCTCACACAATTTACATTTCCCTGCAAAATTCTGGTGCTGTCCCAAGTAGCCAGAGCACCCCACTACCACCACCGACCAGGAGCCAAGGCTTCGCGAAAAGAAGGGATTCCGAGGCGGCTGGGAGGTTGCACGTGCTCACAGGTGACAGGCAAACATGACAAACCTGGAACAGAGCTGATAAATCCTCCCCCATGTAGACAGCAGACTTTTGCCTTTGCAAGCTCCAGCAGACCGCCTCTCCCATACAGGATAAATGAATCTGCATTTTGGGGAGAATTGCTGCAAACGAGATGGACATCTGGAGCTCCCATGAGCGTCAAGGGCAATCCCAAGCACTTAGCTTCTCTGGAAATGGACAGTGTTTACCTTTCCTCTTGTAAGGCAAGAAGGTAACAGAGAGCCAAGAGGATTGTCCTTGTCCTTCCACCGTCCAAAGGGCATTTACACCCCGATGGGCAGGTAGCAGACAGAGAGGACTCCCAGCCCCCGGGTGCCTCCAGCCTCCGGGTGCCAGCAGAGGAGGTGTCACAGCTGTCACTGCCAGCAGTCCTGCCACGGGAGGGGAGGGCTCGCAGCCTATCTGCCCCAGTGTTTCTCAAGGCATGTCACGTTGGTGCTGTTAGCAACCCAGCCTCTGGGCCAGCATGGCCATAGACCGACTGGGCACATCCAGCAGCTTTTTCTAGCTGTGATAGATCTGTTAAAAAAACACATTTCCACTTTACAGAACTGTTTAGTGGTTCTGAGTAATTATTCCCTGTGATACTATTTTCCATACTTTGAAGAGCCAGTGATTTATTTTACTGCTGTCCATCTATTAGATTTTCATCTCCTCAGGAATACAACACTGAGAAAGGAGACAGCACAGACTCCCTGTGATTGTACATGAAGCATCAGCAATAAAAACTTGCAGCAAGTTTTCATTTCCTGCTTTCTTGAGCTAAGTTTCTGGAGAACTGACATCCATTTGTCAAAAGGCATTATTATGAAGCAATACCTAAGAGCACTGATATTGACTTACTGTCTCTGTAAAATTTCTTCTCATCTCTTTCCAGCAGAGCTGAACACAAAGCTGGCACTGTCTCCAGGGAGCAATTCAAATAAACTTTTAAGCTAGTACCAATGCCCAATGCACCTCCTTCCAGGACTGGCAAGACTTCAAGAAACTCACTGGGAAGAGCTGTGCAAGTGCTGCTGGGGAGAACTGTGAGATGCATCCCCCTCTGATCTGGAGGGAATGATGTTCTGGGGCCATCACACGACATCGGGGTGGTGATCACCCAGGGGACGAGTTATTGCTTTCACCCACACACAGATCTCCCAGGAAACAGCAAACACCTTCTGCAGCACAAAAGCATCATCCTCTAAATTAAGAAATTGAGCTGAAAAAGGGACACGGCCTTTCCAAGACCTGCAGCCAAAGGAGGTGATTGTGCAGCAGAGGGCAGGGCTGGCTCACAGCACACAGGTGTCTGTCTCCCCCCTTTTCCTGTTCAGCAGAGCAACCCAGTGCCTCAGCAAAGGAACAGAAAGCTGAGAGCAGGGCAAACTTAAGCTTGCCATCTGCTCTGGGCAGGCCGGGCTAATTTGGGTGTGCAAGGCCCTGTGCCTCCTGCCATGTCCTTTGTGCAGGCTGCTGTCCCTGGCAGGCAGTGGCAAGGAGCTGGCACACCCGTGCACCCAGAGCCTCTATTATGGAAATGGCAGTCTGTGATCGTAGGCAGCCTCCTTCCACAGGGGAAGGAAAAGTTTTGGCTGTCGTTTTCCCTTGTCATCTCTGCCTGCTGTTATCCCTCCTTGTGCTGGAATAAGGAGGTCAGCCAGACCCACACAATTAGAGGAAATTGTATAAGGTTGACCTTGTACCCTGCCAGGTCCTTTCAAACGTGGGCAGTCTTTATCAGTAGCAGCATAGAAAACACAGAAGAGATGTGCTTATAGGTAGGAGCATGAGATTGTTAAGACATTTTTTCCCCTCGCTCTCTGCAAACTAAGATAGTACTTCTGCCACTTGGGTGAACTTAGGTTATTCCCACTCATATCTGGCAGCCCGTGGTTTCCTCCTTCATCTTGACTTCTGCTATTTTCATTCTGTGATGTCTGTACTTTTGCACTATTGGGAGTGGATTGTGTGTGGATCACTAACTTTTGGACAGGTCAGCTATCTCAGCCTGAGCACCACTAGATGGATACTAATAAGAGGAAACGAATACATCAAAGAAAATTCTCTCTTTTTCTCCTCATATCCCTCTCCCAGGCACACCGCTTTCTTCTGCTCTTGTTGTTGCTGCCCTTTCTCGCTCTGCGTTTATGTTCTGATTTCTGCAGATGGTGCTGTACCAGGAAGAGGTGAAGATTGACTTTTTAGGTCTGCTGAAACTACACAAATGAGCCCACATGGAGCCACCCCTTCAAAAGAGATGATGTGAAAGAAGTAACGGATGCTACAAACCACGAACAAAATTTAACAAAACAATTAGAGCTGTGGCTGTTAGGAGACGAGTGTCAATGCTGTGGGGAACGCATGAGTGTGGAAGTGGCTGTTTGAAGGGGAGACCTAAACCCTGGAGCGCACAAGGGCCTCCAGTCCAATTAAGTCACTTCACAGCTGGATGTGGCTGTATCTAATATTATTTGGCCCAGATGGAGCTAGGTAAGTGTGCCATGTTTGTTGCTTCCTTGGCAGATGATGAGGTGCAGGAGCCCTGTATGGGCTGAGCAAACACCCCTTCATTTTATGCAGCGTAAGGGGGTGTGAGAGTGGAAACCTAGCGGGTTGCTGTGGTTGCAATAATATTTTTTCTGAGGATACTGTCCAAACATGAGATCAATTCCCCTTATTTGTAAGTGGCGGAAGCTGGTACAGGGCATGACTGACCATTATGTCCGTAACAACTGTATATTTGCCCTACCTGCCAACAGACTGTATGCAACTCAACCCAGTGACACCAGTAAGCTGGTTATGAGGAAGTGCTGGGGTCCAGAGTCTCTCTGGCCCAACTGATGATGGCTGGAGAAGCGCATGTGTCTCATCTGCATTGGCTGAGCCAATCCCTGAAAAGGAATTGCTCCAGCCTGACTGCTGGGCTGGTTCACAATGACCACAGTTCAGAAAAAACATCCCTTTACCAGAAAATGGAGTAAATCAGATTTGGAATCAGCAGAATATGATAAACCTCGAGTCCCAAAACACTGTTTCTGCAGTGCCGGCACTCTGAGGAATTCCAGGGTGAAAAGCAAGTAGCTCACATGGTAGAAGCACTGTGCTGGGTGAGCGCTCCTGCTTCTGCTGCACTGACAGATTACAGGAAACCAAGCTCTAACGCTGAGAAATTTTGGTAGTTTAGAGCCATGAATTCAGAGTAGCTGGGCCCTGGGAGCTTTGTGGAAGTCCACCTGCATTAGGACTGTCAAGGGTTAGGGCTGGGCCAGCCACTAGAGGAATGACAGATGCTCTGTATTAATCCCTCTCACTTCCCAAAGGGGAAGGGAGAGGGAATAAGGGGCAGACTTATGTACTGGAAAAGAAAACTAAAACTCCTTTAATGAAAATAATAACAATAAAATGAAATACATACAAATATGTACAACAGCAACACTAACACACACACACACACACACACACACACACACACACACACCCCGCCATGGCAATCACTCACTGTCACCACTGATGCTGAGGGCAGGTGCTGGGGAAGGCCCAGACTGGACTCAGCAGCAGATGGGAACTGGATTCAGGAATGCATGGATTGGGATTGAAGGCAGAACAGAGAGAGTCCTCCTTGGACACCAGCCACTGACAAAGAGATCTTGACCCTTGTGATCCCTCAGCTTTATACCAAATATGATGTCTATGGGATGGAACACCTTGTGGTCAGTGTAGGGTCACCTGCCCCGTCCGCTCCTCTCCACAGGTGCAGCCTCATAATAACTGCACCCCAACATGGTACACAGGATTGACAGTGACCTTGGTCTTCACAGGAGCCTTTCTGCAGACCTGCTAGTAACCGTAAACATTAAGCACAGTCACTTCTAGAAGCAGACACTGCCTGCAATAATAGGCTGTTCACTTCAGAAAGTGCAGGAACTTTAAAGAGACCGAGCTGAAAAGTAACATCACTGAACAGTTTAGTTCTAGCTCAGACCAGGACAGGGCCTCAGGACACTTTCCCAAAGCAGTCTGGATTACCTTGAGACATACATGAAGCCAAAAATTCGCCACATGGCAAAGGTTTGCCAGGCCACCAAGCATTTGGTATGGCCCAGGGAGCAGGGTGGCAAACCTGCTGAATTCCAGCAGCAGAGTCAGTTTGTAGGGTAGTTAAGGACACACGGAACCATCCCCTTCCACATCTTCTAGCTTTTTCTTTTCTTCCCCAGTTTAAGCATCAGCCGTAAGTACAGTAGTGTGACACAAGGGATAAGAAACGCAGAATCTACCCAGTCCTACCCAGAAGTGCTCACCCTGCTTTAGCCACACTAACAGTCCTGGACACAGCAAGCAGTTGCTGGGGGTGCTGTGAGCTGCAAAGGAGCCCGGAAACGCAGCCCACATCAGAGAGATCTTCCCAAGCTTGTGATTAGACACAGTGGAGAGAAGCAAACCAGAAGCGCATGACAAATTAATAGCTTTGCAAGTTGTCACTACAGCAATGGTGTGAGTGCGGGTATGCAGACCCAGTTGCCTAGTACCAGCCTCAGGCCACTCCGGGCAGATAATGTGAGCAACATGTTCTTGAAAGACACAGACTTTCAGAAACAGCTTTCTAATCTGATTTCAAAGACTGTAAGCCCTTGTTAAACTAATTCTTCTAATTAATTAAGCACAATTTCTATTATCTTAGCAAACAAGTGAGCACAGAAACACCAAGGTTCAGTGACCACTTGCTTCCTAGACTCCTTTATGCACAGGGTATCTGTTTAAAGCTGTTTTAATGGCCGTATCTGCCTGTGCTAAGTAAAACAGAATCATCCTTCCTTTAGCACAGCTCAGAGATGGCATCTCAATCGTGGTTTCCGTTTTTCAGATGCATTAGTCACTAGAGCCTGCATTACATCCCTGCATCAAGGACTAGCCCCAGGTCTGGCTGTGAACAAGCCAGTGGGAAGCTCTGCTGACTCCTGCAAAGGGATCCTGACCCCTGTGCACTAAGGTAGTGGGAGACAGATGCACCCAGGGCTGGTCCCTGCAGCCCCGGGCCCTTGGGGCAAATGGGTGTCTCCTCCTGGGGCGGCACATCACCTCACAGACACACTCTTCAACAGGCAGCGTGCCTGTAGTTCTGTATGTGGGACCTGTGGCAGCGTAGGCCAGCAGGAGCATGGTCGTGGGCCAGGTCACTGGTTGCGCTCCCAAGGAGGGCACTGCCAGCATGTCCCGTGGCTGTACACCAGTCTGTCCCAAAAACTCATCCCCAAGCTGAGGCAGGACGAGCTCGTCCTGCGGCTGGCTGCCATCCCCCCCCTCCCCCCAGCCCAGCCGCC
>NW_010427439.1:0-5359 GCF_000710305.1 Buceros rhinoceros silvestris | reverse complement strand
GGCGATGTCCCCCCGCGCGGGTGGCTGCCATCCCCCACTGCCGCACAGCCCAGCAGCCCCAGCCGTTGCTCTGTGCTCTTGGCTTGAATTTTGGTTTCCAAATACATGTTCAACACAGTATTTCAAAGTCTAAACACCAGTCACTTCTGACACCGTTTGTTTTAAAACCTCTCTCGATATTTGCATGTGGGGCTGTGTTCTCCCTGGTGACTGTACCAAAAAATTACGGTAGATGAACATTTTTCAAACACATTATCCTTAGAATCCTTATGCTAGCTTAGAAGTAGTACATAGGGAAAAAAGCAGCAACAACAACAAAAAAATCAAACCCCTAAAGACACTGGCTCAGGAAACATCCTTCCGCATGGTAGGGTGGTCCCACCCGCCGGTCTAGGAACTCACAACCACGACCCACAGCAGACATCCTGGCCCAGCCGTCTTTCTTCGGTCATGATCTAACACTGCCATTGCACCCAGTCTGAAATCAGGATACCGCAGTTTCCTGAAGAAGGGGATACCCAGCTTTGTCAACGGCACTGGTGGAAATGTTTCCACCTCCAAAATTTGTGTGTGCACATCAACCCTTCCTGCCCAAAGCATGGAGGACAGTGATGTTTTCATCTCTGGTGAGAGATGAGGCAAGTAGAGATGCACAACCCGAAAAGACTTTGGTGCAGGTGCCAGGGAGACCTTATGAGGACTGGATCTCGGAGGAAGAACCACCTCTGATCCCAGCAGGGTCTCTGGTCAGCAGGTCCCAGTACCTGCAGAAAGCACAGCCAGCCTCAGCTGTCACCACGCCACCAGAGCAGGCTGCCAGCCACCACGGTACCTCATTGCCCAGGCAGAGACTGATGAAAACTAACCCAGACCACTTTGCCCTATAGCATGGGAACACTCACACATTCCCGTATGCCATCGGAGCCCTCCTGGGGGAAAAGAGGGACTCCCACAGGAGTGGGAACATTGTCCCCACTGTGAGATGTCACCTGGGATTCCCCCCCATCCTACTGAGCCATAGCTCACCATTTCCAGTAGTCATTTTTGGAGGAAGTGGCTGTCTCGGGGCTGCCCACAGCAAGCCCCCACAGCAGCATAGCCCTCCCACCGGCCCGCACTCAGCCACCCCCGTGTCTCTGAGCTCTCTCGTTTGCTAACATCCCCATTAGCTGGTAATGACTAACATTTAGAAAACATATTTCCTCCCACATGGTTCCAGAGGGGTTTGCAAACCGAGCGACAAGAGCTCGGCACAGGGACTGCTCTGCTCTCTGGGGTGAAGTGTTGCAGCGGCTCCAGGGTGCACCACAGCCCACAACAAGTCCCATGCACCAGCACTGCTGTGGGATGGGGGTGATGCCAGCATGGGGCTTGATGCTGGGTGCAGAGTCCTGCATGCAGAGCCACCCCTGCAGGGAAGGTAGCCCCAAATGAGGCCAGCATCTCGCAGGCATCAATGGTCACTGGCACTCCCAGGCAACACTGCATCCTGGCATGGTCACTGCCTGGTGGGCAAAGGCTGCCCAGGGACCACCAGCACCATGGAGGCCATTGCACCACTGGTACTCAGTGTCCCAGACCTACCACGGGTGCCAGGAAAGCCGGTGAGACAACAACCATAACAAAACTCTGCTACTTTCCTAATTTTCTAAAAGTCCAGCCATTAAGTCTTTATTTCAAATTCCTTGCCACGGAGTCATTACGCATTCAGGTGGAGAGGAAAGTGAGCTCCGCGGGAGGCTGACAGTAATTCTGCATTAGTTAAGCATTAGCTGACAGATGTACAAAGCAAAGCCATTACTCCCGTCAGCAGCTCTGCCCCGACTCCTGTCCCTATTGCGGGGCTCCTTCAACCAACAGCTCCAGAGCACCACATCAACGCAGGGACGAAAGCTTATCTGGACAGGGGGGTCAGCTGTAATTAGAGGTGAATGAAAGTGGGGGGAAGGATTTTGTCTGGACCAGAGTTTGGCAAAGCGTTATTCCTACATTTATTTCAGTGCTTTTCTGTAGAAGTGATGTCGTGGATACAAACCTTCCCGAATGCACACGGGCCATTTAGAGGGGGCATGCCACAAGTAACGCTTACATAGACTTCAGGTTGCTAAATATTGAATACATTTGAATATATTTTAAATTCAGCCCATTAGTAATGATTCTGTAAAACCGCAAGAACTCCCTGGAAAATCTGGCCTCCAAATAGCTTTGACTAAATCACTTGCTACATACTAATCACTAAGTACTACTAACAGGAAAAGGAACACGTGAAGAGATCACTGGGTACAGCCAGGATCCAGAAGTGTATAAAAGACCAATGCTGCTTTTCTGCAGAGTTTAACTTTAATAGATGTTAAAGGTATAGAAAATCAATGCAAATTACAGTTCCCTATGATTACTGTTGTTGGGTGCAAAATCAAAGGCGCATGGAGCAAATAATTAATTCTCTGTAGTATTTCTGTACCTTGCCATCACCAGCCGGGTCTGAGCACCACACAAGCCTGAACACTGCCCCATCACCACAGACAGAGACCCCATGGTTAAGAACCACGATCGGGGCTATCAGGAAGAAATTGCTAGAGCGGTAGAAAATCGAACCGGTGTTGCAGAGAAGTCCTTGTCTGTCAGGCAGCGGTGCTTTCCCACCCCACGAAGCCTGTCTTACCTTCCCTCTCCCACCTTTAACTACTTGGGTATCACCCACCTTTAAATGACTGGATTCAATATTTTATTGCCCTGTACCGCTTTCCGTTAAACCCATGCTTTAGCACTTCCTTCCGGCCCGTTCGATGCTTTCCCTTAATAAATTATTAAAGCATATATTTAGATCACAGAGGCAAAGAAATTAGATTACATTGATCCATGGCAGTTGGCTCCCATGCCGTTTCTTCATGAAACGGCATCCCTGCCATGCTTTGTTCGTGTCAGACCTCAACACCGAAATCTCACCTCCCCTGTTTTCATCAGTTCAGCGCGTGGCTGACGCGGGAGCCAGGGCGGGCACATGGCACTCGGCCTGCTGGGGAAGCCCAGGGGTGGCAGGGTCACAGCCCCACTGGGTGGGTGCTTTGCAGGATGGAAGGAGGCCCCCACGGGGGGGGGGCATCAAACTCGAGAAGGGCTATTTCCTTCCTCCATCTCTTTTCTCTTTGACAGCATTTTTCTTACAGAAGAGACCAGACGGATTTTAAATTATTTCCAAGACTTTCGTGAAATACTAATGTTGCCATACAGCCCTGCACGCTGGCACAGGCGGCTGCGGTCCGCTCCCAGTGACAGGGCATTGCCGTAGGCCTGTCATGGGGCACCATAACTGCGTCCCAGGGCACCACGGTGGGACAGGCAGCTGCGGAAGGGGCTCCCGAATGCAAACGCATCAGGAAAGAGATGGTAAGGGAAATTACACACATTTTTTAAAAACACCACCCCTCTCTTCCAAACCTGGTCACTCTCCAAAGCACTCCAGTTATCTCATCCTGTTGCGTCACTTTGACACAACAATTTAACTTCATACCGAATCCAGCAAAACGGCCAGGAATTGTCTCTGGCAGCATACCACAGATAAGCACTACCAGTACCAACACCAGCCTGCGCCTCAGGGCGTTCATAGTCCTGCTGGGAGGAAGGGCAAGAGTACCCTATCCCACAGGAAAAGGCTGTGACCGGCAGGCAGGGTGGGGTGACTGCTGGGGCCCCCCGGCTCTTTCCGTGTGGGACAGGGGCCCATGCGGGTACTGAGCAGCACAGCGGAGCCCAGTGCCAGCTCCCGAGTGGGGCACTGCCCTGCTGGCTAATTGCAGATGACGCACAACACCGGCAAAACCCACTCTGCTTAAACAACCTGCCTCTGTGGGGAAATTCATGTGGATGTAGCTCGGTGTGTTCCAGGCAGAATAGCTATTTCTGACCAACTGCATCCATTATCAGCCTTTCGCCAAGTTCTAAAATTAGCCCAGGCTGAAAGTACAGATGAAGACTAACCCTAATCAGGTAACTTGGTTTGTGCTTAAGCACAGGAGGTGACTTTGCACACCAGTGAGGCGGAGGGTTGTTTTTCAGAGTGAAAAAACTATTCCACTTCTGAGAGGCTGCAGTTTCGCAGGGCAGGCAGACCCAGGATGCTGGCATGAGGCACCCTGCTCTGCCCAGAGCAGTGTGCAGCACACCAGCAGCACAGCGAGGTCCTGCCTTCATGGAACTGAGGTGCCAGATCTTGGCCCTTTACAAGGGATGCTGGATGTGCCAACCAACATCCCCAGCAGCCCAGGTACGCCCCTCGGCCAGGTGACCTTCCAGCCGCTGCCATGCCCCACCCTGCAGAGAAAAGAGCAGGTGTTTTTCTCCTAAGGCTTGTCATCCCCCAATAAGATATTCAAAGGGATCCATTTCGTTATCAAAATCGGCAAGGGGAGTCGCATAGCTGTACGGAACAGCAGCAGCCAGGGCACCTCGCTTGCACAGAGCCCGGCACCGCACGGCTGGCTGGCCGCTGCAAAGCCTGCTAACCCTAATTCTGTTAACTTTCCACATAAAAAACCCCTAAATTAAACTCTTTACCTCAGAGTTTCATTTGAAGCTTGAAAGCAGAGTTTTCAAGCCCACTTTGCCACTGTGGGAAGGCAGGAAGGAGCCCAACATGCAAAGAGGACTTTTCTAACTCAGGAAAGTTTGGAAAAAAAACAGCTGTTTAAGTCCTGTTGCATTTATCAAACATTTTGGTAGCACATTTTGGAGATTCTTAATAGACAAGCCAGGCTGCATTTGCTATGTGTTACCAGAGCAAATCGAAGTAGCAGACAATTTTCTGCAGGGTCTGCAACCCTCGGGTGGGTGCAGCGCTTTCTGCACAGGAGGTGCTGTGCTCCTGGATACCCACCTGTCTGTCCACTGCCCCCAAACACTGGGGTCACGCTTCCAGGGTGGGCTGGGGCTGTGGGCAGAGACAGGCGTGTTTGTTTCTGATTTCGGGGCATTTTTGTTTTCTCATTCTTAAAACACAGAGGCAGCTAGCAAAGAGCATTCCCCTTTCTGACCCAAATCCATTTCAATGTTTGAATGTAAGTTTCCACCCTTTTAAACCAAATTTTTCATCTCATTACATGTCCTCGCTCTAGGTAGGAAACAAAACAAAGACACAGCAAGGAAACCTGGAAATCACCTCCCTGCCCCTCTTCTCCCCCGTTCAGCTCCGCAGGCTTTCAGTGGCACAACAGAGATGGACCACAGGTGCAGAGACAGAAGACAACTAACTTTAAACCAAAGCTCCGGTTTTAATCAAACGCGGGCTGGTAATTCTGCTAGCCTCGTGGTGTTACTGAGCCCTGAGTACCTCCTGCTGCTGAGGCAGGGCTGAGCTGCCCCG